>NC_137427.1:12240000-12457500 GCF_964374335.1 Astatotilapia calliptera | reverse complement strand
GTACAACTGTTAATTATTTAGTGAAGTAGATAGTCCAGAAAACGCACAAGGACGTCACATGATGTGGGCACTGCCTCCTGTTAGCAGATTTATATGGAAGTGTTTCCTGAACCAGAGCGCTCACAGATTCTCCTGGTCCGGCGACTCTCTCACCATGAACTTCATTAGTGTGCTGTCCTGCCTGAGCCTCTTGCTGGCAGTGGGTGTCGCCCAATACCCCAAACCCTGTGGTGAGTATGGACTTAGATGAACAAGATACTCAAACTGATGTCTATATCTGTGTTAAGAGACCTGCTAAATGTGCCTGAAACAGAAATATGAAAAAACTCAATTCATAATGTTAGAAAAGTTATTTTTACTCAGAGACACAGACATATTTTTTAATCTATCTTAAAAACCAGGTATAGTCAAACTAGGCTGCCAAGATTAATTTGTATAGTAAGCTAAGGTTCTCCAATGAGTATATTTATGCATTTAATTTTAGATTGTTATAACAAATGAAGCTTGACTTTGACTTTCTGTTCCACAGTCGTTCCAGAGCTGCTGAGTGGAGGGCTCACTGTGGTGAGTTCACTGATGTGCTCCACAGATAATCTTTAGGAACTTACTATATATCTCTATTGCTCTGATCAGTGTTAAGCAAACTTCTCTTGCATTTTATGCCAACTAAACCCTTTTCTGTTGGATGTAATATGTCCTTACATAATAGTATGATTATGCAGCAACAGAGCAGTTTTTTGTGCCTTAATATGTACGGATTAGGTTTTAACAGAGATGGAAAGTAATGAAGTCTAAATACTTCATTACTGTACTTAACTAGAATTTTCAGGTGTCTGTACTTTTCTTTAGTATTTATTTTTCTGACAACTTTTTATTTTTATTCCCTACATTTTTAAAAAATATCTGTACTTTCTAGTTCACGCATTTTCAAAAAAAGCTTGTTACCTTTGGTTTGTCACACACTTGGTTTGCCTAACCCGCACTTCAGCATCTAGCCAAACACATGAGTGTGTGTGCAGTTTGTCACACAGAGTGTTGCTAGCTATATTCATATTGACACTATATTGCAGTGGTATTGGATAAACTGGAAATGCAAAGTTTACATGTAAGTCCTCACTTTTGTAAATCAAATATTGGGTCTGTACGTGTGGCATTATATTTTTACATATTGTGAAACATGCTGCAAAACAATCTGAATGCATTATTTAAAGGTTTCATGAAAATACTCAGAAGTTTTGAAATGAATTTGAAATTAAGCTGATTGTGGCTGTATACAGTATAATATGAAGACAGCATAAACAGCTTACTGTCAGTATAAAGGATGGAAACCAGCCAGGACAACTTATGAAATAACTGCTGATGTATTGTTGAATTCAGCTGTGTAGATCCACAAAGACCAGGTCAGCTGATCAATAAGCTGAAGTTGAAGTACTTCAACTTGTACTGAAATATGTTTTAACATTAGTACCTGGGTTTTAGACATTAACTAGAGACAAGTTCAGGAATATATGTTTGAGACATTCACTTTCTCACATGCTCACAAGCCTCACAAGATGATATCATTTGCTTCAGATGAGTTCTCACAACTAGAAACACTTCATTTCATTGAGACAAAGATTTTTTTTGCTTGGATGGACACATGATATCCAGTTTCTTGCTGTGAATCAATTAGACAGTTCTCTGTGCTTTTCTCAGTAGTGCAGTCAGACATCATACAAACTTTTGAACTAAAGACATAGCAGATTAAATATAATTTAATGACCATTAAGTAATGTTTAGGTCATTCATAAAACTGGCTTTTATCTCTCCTTTTCAGATGACTGGCGATGGACTCATCTCCTCAACGGGATTAATAACCTATGATGCTTTGGGACAGAGGATGCGAGTTAAAAACTTCGGAATTGGTGACAATCAGGACTTTGCTCTGGACCAGCTGATGCTTTTTAGAGAGGTAGTAAAGCCTCATTAAACTGTTAATGTTTTGTGTTTTTTTTCCTTCATAATGATCCCTCCCACTTCAAAAAGTATCTAAATATCATTCAAATTACTCATTTCTTCTGTCTTACCTAACACATAAACAGAATTCCAATCTTTAGAATAAAAAAATAAATGAACGTAGTGTGACATTTGAAAAAATAAAATGAAAGTATAAAATGACAAAAACACACTGATATTTATGCAAACATATTATAAGACCGTGCTGGCTACAATACTACAGTGGCAGCATACAAGCCAAGATGTGAACAGGCAAAGAGCATTCACTCTCTTTGTTCATCCTTTCAGGGGGTCTATTACGAGTCCAACTGGAAAACACTCTCTTGCAAGAAGATGAAGCTGGATTCCTCCTTCATTCCCATGCAAGTTCCCCCTGATGCTAAACTGATGGGTCAGGTGTTCATGGGCTCCTCCTCCTCTTGGGGAATGGGTGTGCTAACCAACACCTGGTATGGCAGTCTTTCAGAAAATGGTAAGAAGAAGCAAAAATAAATGTGTTCTGTACTAATTCTAAGGCTGAAAGGCCATGAATACTACCACTAGTGCTATGTGCCATTTTCATTATTTTGGAAGACAAATTTTAATTTATTTTTGTGTAAATGTACACACTGATTGGTAATTTCAAATAGACATTGTAGTAAAGGATTGGCAGTATGTTACAATAAACCTTTCTATCCTACTAGTTATTAGGTTAAGCCAATGTACTACTAAATGACCAAATTACCTTTGCCTGTGCATGCATGTCGAGCATAGTGACAAGAAGTGTAAATTCCTATTTATGACAAAATAAAAAGAAATAGTAGTGAATTTAGTAAATGTAAAATAACACTTTTTTTTCATTTATGCCACTCAGGTAGCCTGTTTACATATAACTTATACTGTATGTTTTCAGGCTTTTATTCAACTGTCTTTACTGAGATCGGCTGCATCCCTGTGTCCTTCACAAGCTATACTCCACAATCTGGGTGGCTCACTGTCAGGTAACTGTAAGAGAGTCTGTCTCGAATGTAAAGGGAAGGTATGTAGACAGACTCAGCAAAAAAAAGTTGAGTTATGAGAAAAGGGTAGATTAGATAAGATTTACAGTATTCTACATGACATATGAAACTTAGACATAAATGAAATTCCATAAATTAATATATACTAACCAACATGACAGGCACACAACACACACAGCACACCTCTCCCCATCTGAAGCCTACACAGCCAATTAGTCCAGATATACCAATAGCTGGTAAGCCAGTAAAACTACAAAGCAACATGAACATCTGAGAAACACATAACACTCAGTAATTTATCACTAGCTCAATTTCATGGCTAAATGGTTCCCTATAAATAAATAATTAAAAATTCAATAATAATTCGAATATTCTTAACAAATCCATCTAAAACAAGCCTTCCTACAGAAAGACCCCCCCCCCCCCCCCCCCTTCCCAACTTGGTTTGGCCCAGTGATGTCAACCATGACATCACCAGCACTATAAAAGTAACAAGATACTTGACCTGCATGGATCCTGGGGAAATTTTTTTTTTAAAAATTGAACATTATAAAAGACACTTGAAAATGTATGTGTGTGTATTTCCTTTAACTTGATCAACTGTTTTGATGTTAACCACAAATTTAACACACACACACAAAGTGAAGCAATGTTACCTTAGGATTGGCAAACCACAGCAAATAAGCACAAGCAGACAAAACAATATAATGTTGTGTGTAAAATTAACACGCATAAGACAAATGGTGAGTGTTAAAGTGTGCAAATGCTCCACCCACTTTGTCGCAGTAATATAAAACTAAAACAGACAAAATGGAACAAAAACTGTGCTAATGATATTAAAAACAACTTCAGCAACCATTTTAGATTTGAGAGGGAATTTCTTTTTATTACAGTATGTCTAACAATATAATGCAAACACATATCATATTATTATATTATACAGTAGAAAACAGAATCATATGTATGAGAACCTGTTTTGGATTTTTGACCCTGAACCATGCAAAAGTTAAGACACTGAAGTGTTACGGTGTTCTATTCTCTGCTTTCCATCTGTAAATTTTGAATTTGATGTTGGTAACCTAGTCATACAAGTAAACTTGTATTTTTTTAATTTCAGCACCTTCAACTGGGTAATTGGCACCTCAAACCCTATGGACTACTTGCCTCCTGATTTCTGTGCCAACTCTGAACTGGAGGAAACAGAAACACCACATAATTTCTTCACTGTCATGGAGTCTCTGGCCATGAAGAGCAAGAGAATAGAGTAAACATCTTGAGCATCTTGAGAAAGATAATTACAGATAATTACAAATCCTGTCCCTCAGCAGAAATCCATATTTGACCTGAATGATTCAGTCATCATCATGAGATGATGACTGGATCATCATGTCATTTTAAAGTTACATTAACATGACATCCAGCAGAGTTGTCATCTGCAATTCACAGACCTTACCTTTGGATTGTAGGTAGAAAATGTAAATAAAAAAAATCTATATTATTAGAGTGAGAACTACAGATACGCAGTCAACACTACATAAAGGAGACCTTCAAATAACAGTTTTCAGATTTGCTTTGTCTTCTGTCTTTGTCATTATGTCAATAAAATTATTTGCACTTAAATGCTTGTGTGGAAAATGTTAATATAATATCGTGGCTCAAGAGTTGGGAGTTCGCCTTGTAATCGGAAGGTTGCCGGTTCGAGCCCCGGCTTGGACAGTCTCGGTCGTTGTGTCCTTGGGCAAGACACTTCACCCGTTGCCTACTGGTGGTGTTCAGAGGGCCCGGTAGTGCCAGTGTCCGGCAGCCTTGCCTCTGTCAGTGCGCCCCAGGGTGGCTGTGGCTACAATGTAGCTTGCCATCACCAGTGTGTGTGTGAATGGGTGGATGACTGGTTGTGTAAAGCGCTTTGGGGTCCTTAGGGACTAGTAAAGCGCTATACAAATACAGGCCATTTACCATTTTTACCATTTGCACATTCCTGCTGTTTGATTACACCTAAGTAAAGACTTTAAAGGAATTAACTGGGTGCGCACGAAAAATTAGTGTCACCATATTAGTGTGAAACAACATGTAAAATATGGTTTTATGAAGAACAAAAGGATGTCATGGTGAAGATGACCTTTGTGTGCATCAAAATCTGAACTGCAGAACAGAATGCCGTTTTCAACATCTTACATAAATGTGTTTTCTTTTTATTTCCTTTACATTTTAATTTCCTTTTCATTTAGTTTGTTCAAAACATGGGTAAACCAAACTGAAAAATCAGGCAAACAATTGAAGAAAGGAAATGTGTCTGGGCTCTGTTGTCAGCTTAATGATAATCTTTGCATTCAACAGTATGATCAGTTAAGTATATATTTGCTTTGGTGTCAAAGATCCTTTCTTTGCATTTCCATGTAATCCCAAGAATAAAAGTTATGTCAGATTGATAAACCTGCATCACTTGAATGTTCAGAGGGTTAGAGTTTTTTCTCTAAGTAACTGCCATTGAAAACTGATAAAGATAAAGATCATAAAACGTTTATCACAGACTGCTCTATATTTATCTTCTGACTGAAAACTGTTTATAAACACACATACAGATAATCTATATGAAGCTACATATCAGAGGATCTGACCTAATAAATTTTGATACTGATCAGTGAAAGAGCCTTCCTGTATCAACAGTGAAGCTCTGTGATAATGTGCTTCTGCTGGTGCAATTGCATCAGCGTCTCTTTGAACTTCATATTGAGCGTTCCTGTAAACAGATACCAAATGAAAGAATGACATTAGGAATCAACTCCAGATCTTTTATCTGTCACATGTTTTATTAGACATTGAGGGAACCAATCTCACATAGTCATAAAACAGTTTATTAGTCAATTATCCAACTGCTTTTGAACCTCTGAAACGGTATACAAATTGTTGTAATTCCTAAACAGTTAATGCAAAACTTACACAAATACATTGAACAAATTCAGAATGTGCAACAGGTGATTTGCATTAATGAAATCATTATACAATAAAATAGCCATCTTAATATTACACAAAATTAAAGTATAGCTTTTGGGTTATAGCTTAACCATTTTATGTTATGATGAACAGGAATTTTATTTCAGTAATATTTCCTTTTCCAATGCATTTTCAATGTAGTTAATCATGAATTACCACAACTGATGACATAAGATTCTAACAATGAAAACAGCTTCAAGAAAGTGAGTGTAGAGTTTTTACATATACAATGCAAATCAAACAATAATCAATAATCAATGTATATTAGCACAAAATTAGTCATTTGGGGGTAATGTAGGAAAATGTATTTTTAAAATGAGGCTGTTTGCACTGTTCTCCATCAAGCATCTTCTAAAGAAGTCAGGATGCATCTAAACTGAGTGCAAAAGAGCAGAAATGAAAGTAGTGTATATCATGAGGGGCAAATTTGTCACATACATGTTCATTTTCTTGTTTAAATCAGGGGGAATCTGGGGAACAGATTTTAAAATCGATCAGAACCTTCAGAAAATTATTTATTATTCAGATAACTTGTTGTGCTTAACGTCTCACGTAGAAAACTGCAGTACTAGTCATTCTTCAGCAGATGGAGGCAGCATCCCTCATCATCTCAGATGATACTGCTTTCATTTGTCTTTTCCAACTGAATGTGCTGTAGTGTATGCGCTTGAGTAATCTGTGTCGTAAACCTCAATTACCTTGTTAATAATTATTATATAAGGCTTTAATAAATGTTCCCAGGGAACAACAGCCTAATGTTGCGTGTGTTTACCGAGAGCCTTATTTCTACAGTATACTCTGCATTCATATTTGAGTATGTCTTATTCATTCAGTGTTTTATATCATAAATATTGTACATTCAAATATTTTATGAGATGCATCTAAAAACTACAAATCAACTCTAGATGTGGCCTGAAATTCTGGCAGTTTTTGAGAATTGTTTTTCTAAAGGTTGTGTGGTGCAGTATCATTGTATACGACACCTGTGGTGTATTATCAGTCATACAGTTTTATATACGCTACCAGTGCTTCACATGAGAAGTTGCATTTGTTGACAAGTACATCAATAAACTCTTTAGTCCTTTTGTCAAGGTTATCTGTGACGCATAATATAAGATATGACTGGTACTCTAGATAAATAGGTAAAGTGACACGAACACAATATCCAGCGCTGATGAGTTTGTATCTCGCACATAAAAAGAGTGTATCTTTATATGTCTTTTCTACTTTTCTTGAGGTACAGTATAATTCCTCCATGTCCTCTCATAGTCATACCTGTCTACACAATGAACGTCAATAATAACAGAATTTATTTTTATTAGTAGAGGATCATCACACTTATTTCACCTCAGGGAATTGTGAGTCATCGTCTAATAATCAACACTATGTTGTTCAGAGGTAGCTACCTAACCCCAGTGTGAAAAATTAGCCATCTGTCCTTTGTGATTTAAGAGTTGACAACCTGCTATGGAAGCATTAGCAGCAAAAATAGCCCTGCAAGTCTGCCCAATTATCAGTCTAATGATTCTCTAAGCATGCTGCGACCTAGGCTGAGAAATGTGCAGGAGGCTCACTGTAAAGTACCTGTTGTGATAAGAAATTACATTTATTTTGTTTAATTAATTAATTTATTTATTGGCCAGATTCACTTGAGCCTAAATGTTAACGTAGGAGGTGCTGTATGCAGATTTGTTAATTTTGTGCCTGATTGACCATCAGTCACAAAGTCACTGGAAAGTAGAAGCAATTTCAAACCCTGCTGCCTTAAAACTCTCAGCAGTGGCAAATGAAAACGCCCAAATGAAATGGAAAAATAAAAAAGCTAAACACATTGAAATCACAAATACATTAACGGTAAATATTTGATGTTCAACGTGTTTAACTCTACTATTCATCCTGCAGTGACAGTCGCTTGGGCTGGCTGTCAAAAAATATGACCAAACCAAATAAAGATGTCGACAGGAACTGACCAAGCTGTGAAAATGCACTGAGGCACTATAGGAGCACATGTAATACTTCTGACAATCATTTGCAGCTGTGTCTGCCTGTGCTTCATGCTGTTTGCTCTACCCTCCAGCAGTAGCCAGTCTAACATCAGTGAACCGGTTCCCAGCCCGACTGGTAGCGTAATGACATTTGGCACAGAAGGTTATGTTTACCTTTGCCACTATTGTAGCTGTGTTATCCTGCTAATAATTGCTGATCAGCACTAAATTCAAAGCACAGCTGAGGCTGATGGGAATCTTTTTCAAGCATATCAAGTAAAAGTGGCAAATTTTAACATTATGATAAATGATTATATTTGTGGAAAAAAACCACACATTTTATTCAAACACGTCTAACACGAGACTTTTAGACTAATTGTCTTATTATCTTGTCTTTCAAATCAGGATGTCGTTATGTGTCGTTAAGCAGTTTCAGTGATTATAGGCTATCCCATCTGCAACTGATACTTCATCACAAATGTCCAGATACAAATTGGTGATCTGGTGCTGACTTATAGGGCAGCCAGTCCCTTTTCTCTGTTAGGATTTTATCTGTCTCAATGAGACAAACAAATTAACACAGAGAAGAGCCAACCACTGGGTTTAGCTTTTGGTTTACTTAAGAATTACAGCATCCTTATAGCATCATTTTCTTCCACTGGAGAATATTTGATCAGGCCTATATGTCATCTGTATGATGTGTACAGAGAAGCTCTTGCTGTTTGATGCCAACACCCACAGTGCACATACAAACATGTCCTTGGTATAATATTGCTTCCTGTTGGATGAGTTATCCGGGAGAACGAGCACATGCTGCACTATGATGGCTGTTTTTGTTTTTAAACTCAAAATGTGCCACGTTTTCCCTCTGACTCATATGCAAACAGATAGTATTTAATTATATGGCAGTAACATCTCCATGCCTTTAGAAAATCACCTCACATTATCAAACACTCCCAGATGATCAAGTCACTGCATATTAAAATTGATTGCAGAGAAGCACATTAATTTACAAGTTCTTACAGGTTAACCTTTTTTTCACAGCATGTACCAAAAAGAAAGAAAATAGATCAGTAAATAAATGTATGAAATCTCGTTCATCCCCCACACACGGCAAATGGCTACAAAACCTCTTGTATTACTACTCAGTGTACTTATTGAGTACTCATCCAGCCTGATCAAAGAGCCCTAATTACAGGCATTAGTGAGTGATGACTCCAGTGAGTGGGTACTACACATACAAATAAGACTCTGTGTGCGAGGTTATAGGTTTTAATGTGTGTCTATGAGAATTTGTGGGTGTGTGAGTGTGAACTGCAGTGTGCTTTATAGCTTGTGATGCAGCAGAACATTGTTAGTCATTCTCACCTCACTATTCAGTAGAGGTTGATGGACATCAGAGGGTCAGCCACCAATTATCCTCTTTACGCAAATGAGAGAGGCAATTCCTCCTCTACATACTTCTCTAGCTCTGCTCCTCTTTCTTTCTTTCTTTGTCATTAATCTTCTAGCTGCCTCCTCATGTGTTTATTTGCTAACTGTACGAGCAGCAATGTACATTTTATTTAATAGTAAAGGAGATTTTACTGACATACACAATATATTTCCCCCCCCAAAAAGCACAAGGCATTCATTCAACCTGTGTGTAATTTCTGATTAGCACTCATCTTTACATCTACATTTATTTGAAAAGTGGAAGGTGAAAAGCCATCTTTGCAGGTTACCATGAAATTGAATGGGCATTGTAACCAAAATGGTATACACCCTAAAATTTAGTTTAAAGTAGATATCTACGTCAACCTAGCTACTCTTTCAAAAATACAAACATAAGTTTTTGTATTTTAATTCAAAGTGTCATTGATATTTTACAGCGACACTTGTCCATCTCAGCTACATAGACAAGTACCCAGATAAGTATTACTGGAAAGGAATTCCTTCAAATTTAAAAACATGTTTATGCCATACTGTATGCAAATTACATTTCCTCACATGATTATGCTCCATTGTGTGTTGCATTTTGAGCTTACTTGAATGGAAAAGCCTCTGAACAATCAAAACGTATTGTTCCCTGATGCTGGAAAGGCATGGTGTGATTAGCAATGTTGCCTCACAGCAAGAAGGATCTGGGTTTGAATCTGGTGGTTGTCTATGTCATAAATTGCTGTGCGGCAGGCAGGAGTTGGACCCAAAATGCAGGCACGAGGAAAGAACTCAGCTTTATTTGCTGGAAGGGGAAAGTTATACAAAAAGCAACCTAGAGACACAGGGCACTCCACACAGAATGAGGGACAACACAACACTGACTCAGAGAAACACAGGGTTTAAATACACTGGGAAGTAACGAGGGGAATGAGACACCGAAGGAGGGCACAGCTGGGAGAAATCAGAACTGACGAGACAAGGAAGCAAAGCAGGACACATTCACATAAGACACGGACCTTCAAAGTAAAACAGGAAGTATAAAACAGAGACGCGGACTTGACACGGTGGAGACAGCAACTAAGAAACACAGACATAAACCATGTCTGAGTTTTTTAGATGTCATAAACCTCTGCGTATTTTGGTTCTCAGAGGACTCTAAGAACCAAAACACACAGAGGGAAATACTAAGCTTGGAACACAAGAAACTAGACTCGAGGGAGTAACAAAAGACCAACCATGAGAACATGATTCACAATACAGAGTGACAGAAAACAAGAAGCTCAAACATGCAAAGACACAGACGTACACAGAATAGAGGGGGCACAGAGAAACATGAAGGGCACGGGATCAAAACAAGAAACCATAGAATAAATCACACGAGTACAAAATACAAGAATCACAAAGAACTAAACACGCTGGGTCAGGAGACCCAGGGTCCTGACAGTCTAAGGCGATTGCAGAGGTGCTGAAGAGGGAGATGCCTACTGTTTCGAACCAAAAGTAAAGGGATTTTCTTTATACATGTCTTTTATTTTGCTTTTTGAATTAAGTCTCAATACTGCCTCCATGTCAAGCAAAGTCAAATTTTCAGCATTTTTCTTTTTTAAATTTTTTTTTTAAATAATCAAACTACTGTTTTTAAGCTAAAACATCTGCTGTGTGTTGGAAACAAGTAAAGCTTAGGACAGTGTTGGACAATCAGGTCAGGACATTCTCCAGTTGCTTTTTCTGACATGTCTGCTTCAGATGTGTCCTCACTATTGGAAATACTACATTTGGATAGGCAAGGGATGGCAATTCTCACATGACACATTACCCTGACTTGATAATAGGGAGCTGGCTGAGTAAAGATGTTTTAATGTCTGATCCCAGCTAAGTGAGACGCTAACATTCTCACATAGCTGAGACGAGTAAGACAAGCTCAGGGCTGCATTGTAAAAAATCACTTAACACTCACCAAGAAAGCAAATACACACATTCCCCGCAGTTGTTTAACTATAACTTTAAATTATTGTAAGTCGGGGTTTCATGTCATCATCATTGGATAGGTATGATATAAGGGTTTTACAGTTCTGTTAAATTCTTTTATTTGATGTTTTCAATCCAAATTTTTCTTAAGTTCATATTAGAGAAAACATTTAAAATTTGCAGTGTAAAATATGCAGACATGTTAACAACAACAACAAATTCACTTGTTTAGTTTGTTCTTTTACATTGAAATCACAAACCCAGTGTTCCTCAGTGAGTTTGTGGTTGCCCATGGACTCTATCTGCCTCATCCATGCATGCAATGGGGTTTTCTTTATGTCAACTTAACTTAATATAATGAGAAGGTAAGGGCACGCTATAATATTTTAAAATACACTATAATTGTGAGTAAGTGCCCTCGAGTGCTAGTCCACTAAATGTTATGAAACTGTTTTTCAAAGTGAGAGAAAAAGCAGAAGTTAATTTGTGATAACGCGTTTTATGACTTTGCTGAGCGGGTCTGTGACACAAGCTTGTTTAAACAGGCTCAACAATACAGGCAAAACATATGGTCATGAATATGCTTACACACACACACACACACACACACACACACACATATATATATATATATATATATATATATATATATATATATACATACACAAACAAGATCCCAGGCATATGCTACAACCTTTCCAAATACAATAATCTGGCATCATAAAGAAAGAAAAGTCATGTTATTCAGTTTGCATGACATAAAGCCTTTGACAGGTTCCTGTTAAACAGATATTTAATGTGTAAGTTATTTGCAGAACGAGTAATTCGATGTAAGGGATGAAAGCCATAGCTGAAGAGGGCACAAATAGAGGAAACCATGCTGTAAATCTGTTTGAGATTTGCTGCAGTAAATAGAATTGATCTCACTGGCTGACACAGAATTGTCCAAAGAGTCCCCAGGAGTAAACATATTGTTCTTCTTTTTTACCATTATCCAGGAAAATCTCCCCACATGTGTACCCCATCTGAGCTCATTGACTTCTCACAGAGGGTGACTTTTAGCACAAAGTTAAACAGGATTAAAAAAGCTTTTCCCAGAGTGTAGAATTAAATTCAGCCACTGGCAATGTCTGTTAACAGAGGGTGTTAATCTTAGTACATATCTGTTTTGAGGTCTCTCTTCCAAAGTGAACATGTAAACTGAGAGGAGGTATTTGGTCTAAAGAAACTAGCTTTGCATACTAATAAGAAACTATATTGTAGTAATACAAATTATGTCACTGCAGCGGCACAGCTTAGCATTGCTTTACTCTACTAAGGGTTGTCTAAGGGTTGCATGTTTCTCATGTTGTTGATATGTCTGTTGTTTTATTGCTTATTAACTTTAAATAAATAGCTTTCACCTATTACAAAAGGTGTGTGTGGAAAAAAATATGACAATCTCACCCTTGATTTTGTATCAGCAGTCATCAGAACACATCTACTTTTACATCTCCGGTGCTGTCTTTCAATTTTAAAACAAATGATTTAAAAAAAAAATGCACCACAAAATGCCAGATTATTTTTGATAAACCTTTCTTTTATTTTAAAAACATTTTTTTGCCTTTCATGCTTGTATTAGGCATGAACTCGTGAAGATATATAGACTTTATGAATTCCTTCGCATGTCATGCCTACAGCAAGAACTTCTTGTGGGATCAAAAATATTGTCTATTTGCTGACATATCCATGTCAATCAGCATATATAATCAAAACTAATCTGGAATTGAAAGCCAGGTTTTCTGAAAGGAATATAAATACTGATGGCTGTTCCAGTTCATTTGTCCATTGGCCATTATCTGTTCCCTTGAGCTTCAAAGTTTGGCAATGGCACTTCCTCCTATGGGGTGGTGACAGAGACAGAGTTCTGTTCTGTGTTTGTTCACTACAAACTGATAGCACAGTTTGTAGTGTATAAACACAATACAATACTGGGATTCCCATTTCATGGGTATCTGTCTTCCAGATTATATTAGTAGAAATATTGGATTGTTCACTGCATGCGCTCACTTATTTGTTGGAAAGGGTCATAGAATTTCATCATGTTTGTGATTTATGGGTATTTTAATATATAGTGTATTCACCTTTTTTATTTATGTTTTATTTTTATTCACAATTCTTGATTAATTAATTTTATGATAATTAGCATCATGCACATTTTTTTATTAAATAGATGTTATTGCATGAGTTTAAACCGATGACCCTATATAACCCTTTTTTTTAAAAAAAATTTCAGATGCATTCAAAAAAATTGTATGCTATTATTGTTTATTGGGACAATAAGGCCACACTCCAATAAACTCATTTGTAATTAGCCATTTATAATTACTCACAGCTAAGATGGATTTATCTTGCCTAACAAAAAAATCAGTAAATAAGGGGAATAAACTGTTCTTTCATTCATGTGCTGCATCTTCTCACTGTTTTCTGAGTTTGATCTGGTTCCTCCACCTACCTGTCTGCCTATATGGGCTCTACAGTGGGTGTGGTTGCTAGCACTGTTGGCTCACAGAGAGATGGTCTAGATTCAAATCCATTCTGGAATTTTTCTGTGTGGAGTTTATATTTTCTCTTTAGGTACTTTTGCTTCCACCCACTTAAAAATATCTGTAATTCTGTAACGGGGTGAACCCAAACCAATAAGTACATTCAAACTTGAAATGGAGAGGCTTTATGTGGAGGAATGGAGTCTTTAGTCAGGTAAGCAAAAGTTAAACTTTATTGTGGTTGCTAGAATATTTTAAAGTAGCAAGGGAGCCAGAGCATTCAGCTTTCAGGTCCTTCTTCTGTGGCTTCCAGTTCAGGTTTTGGGAGGCAGACACCCTCTCTACTCTTAGCTGATTTCAGTTCGCATGTCCCAGGAGGAAAATAGTGACACAGTCTTGAGCATGGATATGGACTTTTATTTTTATTGCACAAATGGACCAGATAAATGGTAAAGTGGAAAACCGCATCCAGGACAGTTGCTAAACTCTTACTAATTCCTGTCCATGTCCATGATGCATTGAATGTTTTTTCTTCAGTCCCCTTTTTCACTCACTATATGTTTACACACTCTGCATTTAATTATGAGATATCATTCATCTCTGGCTCGCTTCCACTCAAATAAACAAAAAAAACCCGAACCACCTTACAGCTACTCTATTCAGTTTTTATGACATCATGAAACTAGCTCTTTTCTTAAAGGCTAAGTTTGTTATTTTGTGAATAAGCATAATATTTAGTACAAATTCTCTAATTAAGGGCCTTTCAGATGAGACTTAAAGCATTTCATTTCAGTCTAATCTGCCACTGACTATAAAACCATTCAGTGAGATTTCCCTCGCATAAAGAATTTCATACCAGCATTTGAAAGCCACAGTGTGGGAACAGATCATGTGGAGTTTGTGAGGCTAAACACTCCTTCACAACCAGAATTTGATTAAACCTGTTTATGGGCTGCTGGTACGACCTTGTCTCAGATGGACATGTCTCCACCTTCAGTAGTCACAAGCAAGGATAGAGACCTGATTTGTGTGGTTTTAAGTTTGAGCAGTGTTATAATCATCTATAGGTGCAAAAAGAATGATATATGTGTAGTTACTGACACTCACACTTGTGTAGCACAAGTTGTGATTGTGTAAGTGTAGTAACCATGGGAATGAAAAAAAAATCAGTACTGACATGAACACAAAACAGCACATGATGTATGCTTCAAAGTTTTTTTTTTACCTTTACTGACCTAAACATTAGAATTTTTTAACTTTGTGACATTTGTTTGACACATGCACTGATATTTAACCATCAAATAAAGTCACATGCGAAAAGAAATAAACCCTGTTTCAATTCTGCGGTTAAACATATCAGAATGTAGTAAAATAATCTGGTCCTTACCCAGTTCTAGGTAAATACCACCTTGGATGAACTACAGAACATGACAAATCACACTTTGTCATTATCTATTTGACAAAACTAAAGCAAAAACACAGAAGAAGAGCCTGAAAATCAAGTCCAGCCCATGATTCAAAATCTTACAGAAGCAGCTTTAGCAGAAATAGTTTGAAGTAATCAATTACATTCCTTTTAAGGAAGACAAGGCTTTTTCATGGCAACCATTGCAAACAAGCCACGTTTAAGTCTTATTCTAACTGTAGTGTCATGAAATTTGACATTTAACATCAACTTTTCCACCAGAATGTTTTTGAAATTTTTCCACTCTTTTACATTGTAGAATGATGAACATCATTCAATATTGTTTTGAAATGGCTTCGCTAAGATCATTGCTGATGACTTTGCTCCTTGGCGTTGTGTGAGCACACACCTGAATGCTCCACCCCAACAAATTGCCAAAACATCTCTTGTTATAGTGATGGCCGCATTTGCTGCTTATAAAGTAATCATATGCATTTTAATAACTGCACCTAGCTGCGACTCACCCTTTGTACTGAAGCAAGTAAGGGTATGCTTAAACACTGCATCTGCATTTTAGGTATTTTTCTGTTGAGTAAAAGCTGATGTGGCATCATATGTCATCAAGCAGATGTCACAACTTTTGCTTGTTCATCTGAGGCTTTATAATTAGTATGTGACACGAACGCCAGAACAAAGGCAGACATCGAGGCGATGACGTACCTGCGGCTCGGTCTGTGGCTTTCATCAGACTCAGGGACCACAGTATTGTTTTTTGTAGCCATTTCCCCCAATGGCCAGTTTCTAAAATGGCAACTTTGATCTTCTTGAATGAGAAGCTCTAATGACTCATCAAGTGACACCAATGACTAGCCAATCAGTGGCATGGAGTCTGACGATGCCACATTTTAGTACCTGGTCGATCGCTTTGGAACCCCAGCTTAGCAGGTACTATTTTTGTACCTGGTACCAGGTACTATGACCTAATGGAAAAGCCAGAAAACCATTAAAGACCACTGTGAATCGATCTGAGTGGGTACCAATGGAAAAGGGGCTATACTTCCTTAGAGAAACTGAATGGGCTGAACACTAGAACCTCGATTTTTTCGGAATGGAGATGGAGGAAATTAGAATACATCCAATTTGTAATGGCAGAAAAACATTGAAGCAGGAGCTGCTCAGGTTGTTGGAGCTAACAGGAAAATAGAACTCTGTCATCTGCATAACAGGGATAAGAGATTCCATTAAAAGATATTAATTCTTTGGCCCAGGGGTAACATACATAAGGAAAACATAACTGGTCCAAGGATTTAACCCAGGGCACTCCATATATGAACGGTGCAGATGAGGACATACTTTGATTAATATGAATTCTGAAATATCTGTTTGATACTGATGGAAGAGGTACAGACTTGAGCTGTGACCTGATACTGTTGATCTTTCCAGTAAAGAAATCTAAAAAAATTCAAACTCATTGGAAGGCATGGGAGTGATATCAGACTAAGGAGAATTAAGAAGTTTGCTGATGGTGTCAAATAAAAACTTCGGACTATGTTTGTTATTGTTAATCAAACTTCTAAAAAAAATGTTCTCACATCTTTTATGAGTTGGTTGAGTATGACAAGTAACTCCTTCATATGGATATTGGAGTGAACATGGAGATAAATTAGTCTTTTTCTGTCTACATTTAGCTTTTCTGCCTTCTCTTCTTTGGTGGTGGATATGATCAGTGATGCTATAATTGAAAGATACTAAGTCAAAGGAGTCAAAAGAACAAGCATCAAATGGGACACAAATTAGATAAAACTTATAAACCACTGCTATTCCCCCACCATGGCCTGAGCACCTCGGGGAATTCAAGAACTTGGGCAAAGTTCTATGAAGAGGACGACAGTCGTCTGGTTTAAGCAAAGTCTGAATGACAAAGAAAATATCAAAATTCTGAGCTGTGACAAAATTGTTAAGTATGAATGGTTTATTAGATAAAGCTATATTGTTAAAAAGCACAATAATTGCAGGAGAGACGGGCTCGAGAGGAAGAGGCTTTGTCGCACAGTAATTAGATCACTGAGTTTGGGTGTACAAATATGGACAATATAAGATTTTTTCCGTTTATGCCTTATAATCACTGAAATTGGTAAAGATGAGGTGGCCAACTTTAAAACTGAAAGTCTTGTTTTCTGCAAGGCTGAACCAGTGGTATTGCTTTCCGGTGTCCAGCAGACTGTCCACAAGGTAAATAGTCTTGTTTGAGGGTCTCTGACTGACCATGTTTTCAGTCATTAGTGCTGACATGGATAACTATTGCCAAGGGTTTATGGTGGGTTTTCAACAGCTGAATAGTAATATCCTTCACACAGGTCCCTGGATAGGTACAGTGACTGGGGTATCACAAGAAGGGTCAGTTTGAGGAATGAAATTGGAGCAGCATCCCTGTTATAATAATAATAATAATGGATTGCATTTTATATAGTGCTTTTTGAGACCCTCAAAGCGCTTTACAATTCCACTATTCATTCACTCTCACATTCACACACTGGTGGAGGCAAGCTACAGATTGGGCAGCAATCCCATCTTCAGTGCTTAAATGGTCACCGGTGTCTCCAGCAGCCATGGAGGCAGAAGCATCATCCCGCTGTGGAGCAGATAGTCCATTAGAACTTAAGTGGTCACTCAGGTGGTCCTGCACGGGAGATCATGGTGTGTTCATATTTTTCAGTTTTAAAAATGTGTTCATCAGCTGTTTAGCCTCTGGGTGTAGACGGAGTGGGTGTCTAGTACGACCCTTGTTGCCCTTTCCAGGGCCTACGGCTCTGAGGTACAGGACGTGGAGCAGACTTTGGACTTTGGCTTCACCATGAGGATGGGCCACATCTCATCAGCCAGACCCAGGAGATCAGCTGAGATGACGAGCTCTCCTCCAGAGGTTATTGAACCAGACCAGGGGAGTGGGGAATCACAGCAAGCTGCTGGGACCGAGCACTGAGTGGTGGAGCAGCTGCCAATGTTGCCACAGCAGGTAACGTGTAAAGAAGCCAGGTGCTACACTTGTGTGGTGGTCACAGATGCAAACTGTATTATAAGCTCATTCTTCTTCCTAAGGTAGAGCTTCAGTCACTGGATATCCTCTTGTAACTGTGAGTATGCTGGTTGTGCACAGACAGCCATGGACTGAGGGCTGCAAACAGACAGGCTAAAAAACAAGGCAAGCCAGGCTAGCCTTGTAAGGAATTGAACCAAGTAAGGAAGCTTCAGGGTGTGTTGGTCAGCAATGATTGCACCGTTAAAGTTGAAAAGAGTGCCAAGCAGAAATTACAATTTCAAAACTACTCAAGATTTAGTGAATCCAGAAAAAACTTTAGAAGCCGGCAAGATACACGAGAGCAGTTTGAAGCTGCTCTCACCTAAAACCTTGAAATCAAATAGGGTGTACCTTCTTTTTCATATGACTGTAGGTAACTGTAGTAGAGTCCTTTTTTGGCACTAATTGTAAAGGCGTACTCACATTCAACAACATACCCAGCACTACATACACATTACGCACCGTCTTCAGGGCACTAAGTGCCAGAAGGTGCACAAAAACACTGAAATAATAATCAATCATTAGAATTACAATGATTAATTATTTATATTGAAGAGTAAACAGTACTAAAACTTTATCATTAGACCATTATGAGCAATAGATGATAGTAATTCTTCTTTGAAGTAATAAGATGAATTACATTACACCCCTCCACCCTGCCTCCTGCAATCACACCAGTGAAGAGAGCCCTGCTTGTAAAGTTTTATTAGTGAGATTAATGGATTTAATCTACATTTGAGAAACTCCTATAGTAGCTTAAGTTGTGTTTTTACCGGTGTTTGTAGGATTTTTCATCCATAGAACTTCATACAGATACCCACAATTGTGGGATCGGAAGGCTTATCCACAAAATGTGACTAACATAATTTATGCATATAAAACAAAAGTAACAGACAGATCAGCAGGGCTTAGTTGGGTGCATGGATTCTAGCAAAAATACATTTTTAGCAAAATATAGCAACAGGTATTCTAGTACCAATTGCAAAGTAATATGTGCATCTTTATCATCTCAACTGGTCGTGGGAGATGGCTGCCCCTGCCTGAGCCTGGTTCTGCCGGGGTTTCTTCCTAAGCTCCCGAAGTGTTTAATCAAAGGGGATTACTCTATTATTGTAGGATCTTTACCTTACAATGTAAAGCACATTGAGGTAACCGCTACTGCAACTTGGAGCTGTATATAACTGTATATATAGCTATATATTTAAATATATAAAATTGATTTAAATTAAACAAACTGCATTATCATTACACATAGACAGAAATAAAGTTGAGCTATTAATTATTAATTCTTTTGGGTTATTATTTTTAAACTTCAGTCATCACAAAAGCAAAATTTTCCCCCCTCAAAAATAGCTAATACCTTGGTACCTTTAGTCCTGGTTTATTTAAAAGGTCGACTCACTCACTTCAACCTGCTGAAAGTGAGTATCTTTCCCAAAACCCCGAAGGGCTTCAATTTCTAATCTGGTCTGCCAAAAATCATATAAAGGGAGCTCACTTTAAACTCAATTTCAAAGCAGTTTTAAAGGAAGCTCAGCTCAGCATTTGTTGTGGTACTCACTTTCGACTGTCCCTTACATGGTCCTGTTAGTTAAACAGTGTACATACATTGTGATCCTGCATGCTTTTCTCTGCAGCTTGTCTTTAACCTGTGCGGTCACTGTAGTTCACACGGTGCGGAGCTTCTGTTGCTCTATGTACATTCACTCTATGAACAGTAGTATCGCAAACTGGAGGTGGAAGATCCGCTTCAACATCCGTCATCCAAGTTCCATCACTGCGTCAGTGCTGCATAACAACCTTCATTATGCGTGCATGTATGTTCAGAACTGGGTTTCTCTTTATATTTGCATTGGAAGAGTGTACTTGAGCATGATTGTTCTTGTTTGTTCATGAGGTTTCTATTTTAACAATACAAACATACTCATGATAGCATCTATTTAAACCTGTTACACCATGTACAAAGTCAGTCCGCCAGTGAAAGATTAACAGTAACTTTAAAAGTGCAACTTTTAACATTTTAATGATAGTAATAATAATAATATAAAACGGTCTCTGCAGTAGTTTTGCAGGTGAGAAGATAGTTAAATGCCATGCAAGATCAAATTACCAGGTTTGTGAATAAATAAAAAATTCACAAAACTTTTTTATACCAGGTAATAAGTATTGTTTTTTTTTTCATGAAGTCCAAAATATTGAAAGGTAGAAATGATCAGCCAGGTACATTTGAATGACCTATATTTAATATTTAAGTCTTCCCACTCAGACAGATCACACAGATCATAGGTAACATCCTGTTTGGAATAACCAGCACAGTTAAGGAAATGTTAACCCCACCCCTCACACTATGTGGCTCAATTTTGAAAGTAGTCTGGGAATATTTTTTCAACCATTAATTAATGAATTCATTTGATTAGGCAGTTATTAGGTTGATTCACGTGTCAATCATTCTGATGATATTTAGCCCTGTGCTAGACTGGTGGCACTCTAAGCTGTACTCCCCCTTTATCCCATGACAACTGGAATAGGCTCCAGTCCTCTCCCTAAATTAGAAAAGCAGTTAAGAAACTGGATAGATCGATGCTTGATCAATATAACAAATAATATCTTTAACTAGTGTTTAAATATTTCATCCTTACATTTATCATTCGATCTAATTTCCACAATACAGCTGTTATATGTCATAGGTAATAATAACAGAGCCTATTTGTCAGATGACCTATTTGAAACAGACTGTGAAAAAATTAACGTGTCATAAAAGTGAACACATTCATTTTATATCATAGAAACTCTTACCTACTCTTATCTAGCGCTATACTAATGTCTCTGTTAGAGTAATATCGAAAAATATTTCTATACATCAGTGTCAGAAAAAGTAATAACAGTCATGACTGATTGTTTAACTTTAACAGTATTTAATGTCAACACAGATTCAATGAAAGGTCATCAAGAAAAGCAAATAACGTACACACAGACACACACACACACACACAGAGCGAGAGCACTTCTAGTTTATTAGAGGTAAAGGGCAGATTTGACATTAAGTCACAGACATCTTCCTCTTCACCTGGAGTGAGAACTTAAAAGTGTGCATGCAAACTAGTTCACTCAGTCCTGTCTTGTTTGTACTTCAAGAGGCGACAGAGTGTAGATTCCAGTCTGCCCTCAACATGTGGCTATGAAGAAGTACTGCGTTAGTGCTGTATTCCTTTTATGTCAGGCCTGAAAGTGACATTGTTAAGATGCATGTTCAGATTTAATAAAATTTCAACTGTTTTGCTAGATAGTTACATCAAGCATTTTATGCATGTGTGGTATCTTTGAACCTCTGTGAAATTACCATGGTAAACCAAATTTAGCCTCACGGAGAATGAAGTGAGATTATGTTTTAAATTCAAATACTTACATGTGTATTGTACATGTAAGATTGTACAAGATTGCTAAATGTCTCACAAAGAGACTTTCTGAATGCAGTTTTCTGCCTACGTGAAGAAAATAACATTTCTTGTGTCTGACGAGAAAAGAAACTGTGAAGAATAAAACGTTTGCACATGCCTTCAGCCGTTAGCTGGAATCAGCTTCTTACCGTAACAGAACAAAACATTTTCTATCAAAGTCAAACAATTTCATTATTATTTACTTCATTATCAGAGCTTTTTACAGTGTGTCTATCACTGAATAGATGTGGGTTCACAAAAAAGGTTGTATTTCTAAGCAAAATGCTCACCAAGATCTTTTGAATCAAAATTCTTTGAGAAATAATTTGGTTATTCCCATCAAAGTCTGATCAATAAGACAAAAATGAAGTAAAGAATGACTACGGTTTCAGTTTTAATGTTGCACCCCTAAAGTAAAGCTGTTGTTGCAGTCTTTGTTTGTTTTTTTTTTGTCTTTTTTGTTTTGTTTTTTTGTTTGTTTGTTTTTGTGGGGGTTTGGGGGGGGGGGGGTGTATTTCTGTGAAGTTTAAGATTCTCTGATCATCACTTGATGCCATTAGCTTCGAACATCTTCAGGCATAAATCTGAAAACAAAATATTTTCCTGCTCCTCTAATGTAATTTTTTTCAGTCTTACACAATAGTTGAAATAACGTGGAGATGAGAAATGTAGATAATGTAAAAAATGATTCTTTGTTTTGAAAGGTGCCAGAGAACGTGTTTGCCCCTTTCTAATTTCTTAATAAATGAAATGATTTTAAACATTAAATGTGACAAATAACCCATAAAAGAAAAGAAATCATTGAGGGGGGAAATACTATTTTCATGATATTATGTACGTAATTTTTTTTTTTAATCTGATCATTATGCTCATTAGAATTTATTCAAGAATCAATCACTGCAGCATGTTTTGCAAAAGTTTGAGGAAAACTGTGTCGGAAAACTGAAATATGAAGCATCTGCCATTTGTAGAATTTTTTAACAAACGCTGTTTGTTTTTCAAAGCTTGTAAAGTGATATTCTGCACCTAATAACCACAATTGTTTTTTGCTTTTTGTTGTTATTTTAATGAGTATCACAAACACATCAGGATTTTATCTCAGCCGACTAAACTGTACCCCAAAGGCCTCTGGTTTAAGTAAAAACACCTGCTATTACTGTGACTGTTATACAAACACCAAGCAGCCGTTGATGGAACAAATAATGGAACCAGCCTATCAACACCTGCCATTATCCCCCCGTTAATCCAGTCATATCTGTTTTAAGTTCTGTTTTTGTGTGTATGTGTTTGTCCCCATACCTACAGCTACAGAAATAGCTCAGTGAGTGTAATGGGTAGCTGAGGTTAAGAATGGCTGGCCTCCATTACATGCATTGTTTCTGCTCTCAACCAGCTTTGTTCAGATGTTCTGCACTGATCTGACACATTGTTTACAGCCATATGTGATGTGTGTAAAGGAGGTGAGCAGTGACACTGGTTCGCAGAAGTTGTGCGTTTACTGCCTTTCTCCACCTTCCCCTAAAAAGGTTTCAAAGGTCATCGTTAACCGTTTGTTTGTGACATCAACAATGGTGTTGTTTGTTTACTTTTGTTCATTTCATGTGTGCTTTAGTCTGCATGAACCATCACTATATCCCTAAAAAGTATGTCACACTATGCACAATATACCTATACCTACCTTATTTATTTATTTATTTATTTATTTCATATTCTGTATAGTTTTTCATATTTATATCCTGTTCATAGCCTGTACATAGCTTGTACTCACTACAGCCTGTACATACTTATAGTTATAGAATATTCACAACATACTTCATACCGTGTACATTATAACATACCATAATAGACCCATTTCTGTAATATACTCACATATCTATATTATTGCTAATATATATTGTAATATATCTATATCACTAAAGCACTTCTGGATGGATGCAAACTGCATTTCGTTGCCCTGTACCTGTGCATGTGCAATGACAATAAAGTTGAATTCTATTCTATTCTATTCTATTCTATTCTAACAAAAACAAACAATCCCCAGTCCCAAAAAAGCCGGGATGCTGAGTAAAATGTAAATAAAAGCCAAAATACAATGATGTAAAAATCTCATAAACCAATACTTTATTCAAAATAAAACACAGAAAATAGGGTTAAATATTTAAAATGTTTAAATTGTTGAAATGCTTAAATTCAGATATTTTACTGTTCTATGAAAAATATTGGCTCACTTTGAATTTTATGGCAATAGTACATCTGAGAAAACATTTTTAAAGCAACATTTGCTCCATATAGCTTTCAGGGAAGGTCTTTTAGTTTATCAGTATCTTCCTGAAGACACTGATAAATGCATACTGCATCTATTAAAACAGAATGGATTCATAGTAGAAGAGACTGGGAACTGAACTAGTCTGCCTGCAGTTCAAATCTTTCACTAGCTGAAAACATTTGGCACATAATTAAATGGAAAATGCAATAAAGAAGGCCCAGGAATATTAAGCAGCTAGACTCCTATATCTGAGAACAGTTCTTCTCCCAAAAGTGCAGCAGCTGGCCTCCTCAGATCCCAGGTGTTTACAGACTGTTGTTGAAAAAAGAGGGGATGCTAAATAGGGGTAAAGAAAAATGAAATCTTGTAATACAAGACTTTATTTATGAATCAAAGTAAAGCAAATGTATTATCAACATGTTTTTTCTTTTCAGTTATCAGAAGTAACTCATATTAATGCAATGATTTAAACAGCAATTCAGTATTGTAGTTCATATTTGGGTTTATTACATCCTGTACAATTATTTTGCTAGTGCACGCCCATACTGCGGTATTATTTTGCCTGTGGTTTGAGTCTGTTGTTAGATGGCTGCTAGACAACATGATTACATCATAATATATCGTGCATATGTAATTTTTTGTGGATGTAAGTTACATGTTATAGTGCACAAAAAAGAGCAGTGAATAAATCAGCTGTCTGTCAACTTGCTTCCATTTTCTGATGTATCTATATCCAAATTTTTTCATTTATTTTAATGTTTAAGAATGTAAAAGCAATGAGGAGTCAAGATAGAAAACATCTATGCTGTGTAGCATAGAATCACTAATCACAGTCATGTACCCAGAATGTTTTCTATTTTTCATTTGTTAGAGCATCCTTCATCTGAACCCTTGCAGTCGCCCATGCTGTGATTAAAGCTTTCAAATGCTTTGTTTTATGACAAGCACCAGAAGTCATTTCTCATCATCAGTAGCTTCAGGTACGTCTTTACTATTACTATTACCAGTCCAGCTATGGCACGCGTGCCTAGGGTTGCCAACCCCTGGTCTAAGGGAGCCATTCCTGTAGTTTATTTAAGTTGTCCAGGCTTCTTGGAGGGCATTGCAAAGCTCTTCTTTGGACGTTGGTTGTCTTTTGTTCTGTTCTCTATCAAGATGATCCCAGATTGTGTTGTCTTTGGCATTTTTCATAGATTCCATCAAACAAATGAGCAATGAATAATTTGTTGATGACTGATAGGCCAATGTGCAAAGAAACTTTGAACTTCAGAAACTTGAGAAAGTGTGGTGCACTTTTAATACATTACAAGAAAGTCTTAACTCCAAAATAAAGAAATGAGGGGTACCTCAAATCTTTGCACCCCTCATTTCTTTGCAGTCAAATGTTTTGATGTTACATTGTCCTTCTTTTGTCAGCATCAAAGCATATTTAAAGTAAGAAAAGAAAACCCTGGCTTCACATCACTCACACTATTTTGACTCCTCACGCCTGGTTAATTCATCCCAGCTGTACACTAGTTGTAAACTAGGTAGCAAAGGACACTTCAACTCAGTTTGCCTCTGGATTAACCCACCTCAATTTATTTTCCTCCATTTTGTTTAGTTTTTTGTTTTTTTCTTTTTAATTCCATTTTCTGTATATTTTTGAAACACAGGATTCACATGTATTTTTGCTCATGAAGAAACCTTTTTAGTTTAGACAAATATTCCAAGGGTGTATTTGCATATAATTATGTCTCTTCACTGACATGCATCCATGCCGCCTCTAAAATTCACTTCGCGTTCTTTGGGAATCCTCAGTATGATAGGTTTAATTGTACTTCTCGAAATTAAACTGAAAAGCACTGAGCACAAGCTGTGTGTTCTCTCACCAGGTGTGATCATCATGATTTGTGATGAGAAGAAAAAGAAGAAAAACCCTCATGCAGCCAGAAATATTTTTCAAGAGACTGAATAAAATTTGTAAATTAATTTGCCTCTATAAAATTGCCTCTATGTGTAGTAAAAAACCAAATCTCTACTTAAAATGACAATAACAATTACATTCATTTAGGATTTAAATACCATTTTCCAACCCATGAAAATCCAGCCCCTTTACAGAGTCCTATTGCTGTGTGTACACACACACACACACACACACACACACACACACGGAGGGACAGCTGACACTCTGCAGATGGTGTCCAGCCTCACAAAGCAGCATACATATGCAAGTTATAACTCAGCCAAATCCTCTACACTGAGACCTGGCAGAACGCTGAAGGTCTACAGCCAACTGACTAACATTTACAGGGAAATCACCCACCTGCACTCAAAATCCAGCCACAGATGGTGAAACGGAGTTTCTGTTCAGGGAAAGCAGAAAAGAATGCGACCACTAATTTTGTCAGCAGCCTTGTGTTTGTTTATAGACATAGGCAAAAGACGGTCGGAGGTGACAGAGGACCGCAGAGACTGTTTTCTTCTCAGGGCCACCAGAGCCTTTGAATTGTTTGCTGTCAAGGTGTTTCAAGTGATATAATGGAGGCAAGGAACAGGGTGAAGCTACAAAAAATCTGCTCATTTTCAGGTACACTCTATAGATGACTGCTTCCACTGAAGGCTAAGCTCAATTTCTAAAAGAGAATTGTGGAAGAATAGCACTTACCATGAAAGTAGTTTGAATTGCAATAAAACTTTGCAACAATCAGGTACCACGATAAGTGGATTCTGGCATGCACCAGTCAGTTTTATTTCATCGTTGCCAAACTGGTTTCGAGTTAGAAAAAAACACTGCCTAACACATACTGGCTGCAAAGGTTACAAGTGTAGTGGCAGACTGATAGCCATACCCTGAGCTTTGGTTGTTTTGGTGATATTTACACAGAATTACATAAACCTTTAAATTAAAATTTTATTTAATATTTTCTTTTCTAAGCTAAGGCTTTACTGAGCTCAGATAAGCATTAAATTGATATGAATTTTAAATTTGGCAACAGATATTATGTGTTCATCTCTTCAGGCCCATCTGCTTTTGCTGAAGCCAAAATTAAAAAAGAATGGCCACAAATATATATGTAAGTTACAGGGAAAGTTATATAAAGTTTCTTAGCAAACTGCCAGGACACCTTCAGAAAAGGTCCCATACCCAGGGGTGTATTCACTGCAACCCTATATCATTCCCTGTGTAAGTGTTGATGAACTTAAAGGGTTGACCAGACAGAAATAATTTCCAACTTTCCAGTTTTTATTAGCATAACAAGCTAACTGTCATCTCTAAGCTCCCACTCGTATTCAGTATCCTCCAGCCAAAACGTGTAATATCTAACAACGTTACGGTGGAAGAGGTCTGATAATGTTCTCACCTCTCGAAGAAATCTTTCTTTAGGCTCACAAAACCTTCGACATTCAACCCTCCATTGCTCCACCCCTGCAAAGTGTCTGAATTTAAAAGGCTGTACAAAGTAATTTAAGTTTCCACATCTTGTGAGATGCAAACCTTAACCAGATCCTGTCCCAGTGTACAGAGATTGCTATTTTATAACTTTTCATGCGAACAAAAAGGCAGAACACCATGTTATTTTAAATTAGTAACTTAGTTACATTACTAGTTACTTCCATCAAAAGTAACTCAGTTACTTCAAGTTACTCGTTACTTTCAAAGTAACTAGTTACTAGGGAAAGTAACTTTGGTTTTACTCAGAATTCTCTTGTTAACGTGTTGCTTCCATAACTGGATACCCAGCAAGATTGCCAGTCTTCTAGCTTGCTTACTTGCCACAAGTGCACTGTGCCACCTACCAACAGATAGGAAAAAATAATGTGCATATTTCCACGAGAGAAATCCCACGCCTGGACCGTCATTGACTGCTGCCATGATTCTAGCCTACGTCACAGCTTTTGATTGTACTCAGAACTCGGAAATTCTGCCTTCTGAATAGGAAGATGTAGGTAACACCAGACTGCAGATGAGCTGCATACAGGGCTGGACTGGGACAGAAAATCGGCCCGGGCGTTTTGACTAGAGACCGGCCCACCATTATAGGAAAAATCATAAAGCCTTTGAATGAAAACAAACGCTGTAGTGACAGTGATGTACACTGTCTTGATGGTATATATGTATCAATCTATCAATCGTTTGTTGTAAGACTCAGATAATTATTTTTTAAAAGCTAGACATTTTAAATGAGAATAAGAAAGAAAAGTATTCTTTGTGCCCCCTTTCCCTGTTAATGCCCTACCTGGCCCCCTGGCAAAACTTTGCTAGATCCACCCACAGTTAGCAGCTGTCAGCTACATAAAAAAGGATCCTGGTGTTATTTGTCTCTCAGAAACAGTTCATAACTTCCCTTCAACTCACCTAAAAGGTAAACCTGTTTCTCCATCACAGCTCTGATGATCCAGTAAGGACATCTCCTGGTTTCATCTTCATGTTTCCCTCTCACCAGCTATACAAACCGACATCATGACCAGCAGCTTTACAGCTGTGGCTCCAGCAAACATCAGCTGATACTAGAAAGTAATATTAAATAAATTCTAACAACAGCTGATCAAACTTAAATGTGCTGCTGTTGTTTAGCGCGACATCCGCTGGTTTCTTCTGGCACGAAGTGAGAGATAAACAAACAAGAGAGAAAAGCCAATCAGCTGATCATTGATCAGTTTCATGATTGAAGTAGAAACAGGAGGGAGAGGGGGAGAGAATGAGAGAAGAAGAGGCAGCTGTGCAGCAAAGACACAGAATAACTCCAGCTTTGTGTCTTTTTCATTCTAGCTGAAGCACGGGACAAACTGTTCCTTTTCACCTCAATACGAAACACGTAATATTTTCTCTGAATACGAGACGATTCCGTTTGTTAGGGGACGGTTGGACACTCTAATAATTAACCTTATGAACAAAATAAAGTTCACTATCAGTAACATCATAGCACCCACCCAGCTGTATAGAAACTCCGTCATGCTAGCTAGTACGCAGTACGAGTTATTGTAACTGACTGTAAAAAGTCAGCATAACGAAAATAAACTCCACCTAAACTTGGTTTATATCTGACCCAGATAGACTGCAGGTCATAACTTCTTACCTGAAGTTCAGTTCACCTGACGCTCGGACCGGCGGCCGCCTCGGGCTCTCCTCCTGCCTCCCCTTTCCCTCATCCACCTGCTGGCCTCCACCACTTGCTAATGTTACTGAATCTGTGGAAGCTCCGTGATAGCCACCACACGAAGTAACGAATAACAAGCCTATCTAAATCCCAGTATTGATTAACGCGTTCCTGATTTTGGCATAATAACTAGTTACCGTGCTCGATACCACAATAACAACGTAGTTACTGTAACGCGTTACTTAATAATAGTCCCAACACTGATGACTTTAGACAGAAAACACTGTCAGCATACTGCGTCACTTCAGTGTAGCTCTTCATAGTTGTTATAAATGCATTTGCCTTCAGTTGTCACATGTCCTACAAATGCGTTTTCCGGCATGCTCTAATGCCACACTGAAACCAGAATGTCTTTTTGTCTTAAAACAGTACAACTTTTTGAACTCCTGCCCCCATATTCATCCCCAGGCCCGTCACAGCATCTTTAGACATTTAAAGATTTATGTATAGTGTTAGGCTCTGACAGCAGGATTTTCAGTCAGTAGACCGTCAAACTAAACTCCTTAAAGTGTATATGTCTATATGGCTGTCCTTGAAGCCCGTACATCAGGGGTTTGTTACGCTTAATCGGTGGAAGCGTCTTCAAGGGCAAAACACAGAAACTGAAAATCTGCAGTCCTTGAAAAGTTTGATTGGTGTTGAGAAATGAACCATGGTTGGTCTATTTCTTTCTCTGGAAAGCTGGTTAGTCTAAGGCTGTGTAATCAACACGCTCACTATGGTTTTATGCTTCTTTGCCTGGCATTTAAATGAAAAACAGTGATTGATTTTACCCTTTACAGCTGGTTCATGATTTCTCACATTGCTCTTGTGTTATAGAGGCAAGAGCAATATACAGAGGCTTGCATTTCATTAAAGCTTAATGAACTTTATTTAATTGTAATCAGTCATCTAGAAAAGAGAACATATTGGGCCTTTGAAGGAATGTAAATATTAATGACTAGTTAAATGATGAGGTTGTTGCTAGGTGTTTATTCAGGCCCCAAACTGCCGCACCGACCTACATAACATCCATTTAAACTTCTCCCACACAGTGAAATCATCGGTTAAGTGTGTTTGAAATTTTTGCAGAGAACTTCAGTGATATGTTTGTTTTTCTCTACTCCTACCTGGAAATGGGATCAGACAGAGCTATCAGTCAACACTTGAAGCAAATAACAATATATGTTATTTTAATATATTTAAATAATATAGATACAAATAATATTTGTTTTAAATGTACAATAAATTCTCAACCTAAAAATGACTGTCCTTATCTGACGTGCTATTCAAGACACTGGAACACACAAACCCCAAGAGGATCAAAGAACCCTTTCCTGTCCCTCGACAACCTCTGATTTCAAGAGATGGTAACCAAGCAACCAACAGCACCATGATTATCATTCATGTGGTAAACCACTTATTTTTTACAGAAAAACTATTTTCCTTACTGTCCCGCCCTGCCCAGTTTCCAAACATAAATGCTTAGGGTGAACAGTAGGGGCTGGGAGTATCAGTGCAGAGAAAGCAGGATGGTAAATACAATTTTCTGTATCTTCCTTTTTTTCTATTTGAGCATTGATTTTTTTTCCCTCTATAAAATAAACTGGGAGATGGATTCAGATTTAACAGCAAACAGGACTATACTGCATTCATATTGTACTGTAATATTTTGTGACACTGAATCTTTATAATATGTATTGATCCATTATTTATCCATGACACTTTACCCTCTTCTAATTTTTACTTGTGTCATTAGCAGAAATTATATGAGGCTTTTTATTCCAAGAATAATGCCTGTTTACCAAACCGTGCTGAGAGTAAATGGCTCATATTCTCTTAAAATGTTTTATATTCTATCCAACAGACTTCACAGTCATTGAAATGCGTTCACTGATTACTCTTCTTATATCTAGCTCACAGAAAAATCTGTTTCATTATTGTGGTGATTTTGCCTAATTACATCTATTTCAATATAACTTACACATTTTGCATTATTGCCTAACATTTCCCAGAGCAGACTGTAGATACCAAATTGATTTCTTTTCAGGGATCTGTTTTCATTTCATTTAGCTTGATATGCAGTGAAAATCGCTGTGCAGCGGCTTGAAACTTGCAGGAGATTACCTTAATTACTACTCCAATGTACGGCAAATGCACAACAGTCACAACTCCAGACCATGTGCAAACCTCTGCAAGTTCTTGCAGAGGTTTTTAATCTTGCTCGAGACAAAAACTCCATTAGATTATAAATCATTGGTCAGCTAGAGGAAATAATTATATACTAATTATATTTAAGTAATTTATACTGTAAATATGTAAATATGCTACACTTTAGGGGTACATGCTCTATTACACAGTGGCTTAACCTTGGCTTTTCATTTTTTTTTTTATTATGCATTATGTTCATGCATCATGGATGGTTCAATATTGTGGACTGCATAAACTTACTTTGGTAATACTTAAAATAACTTACGGTAAAATTATTTTGTACATTTGTGCAATTTTGTAAATATATATACCATAACATAACATTTTAATATTGCATCATCTATATTTATTACCACTGTGACAGTTTTGCAGCTACTTGCACTTTAGATCCTGACTACACCCACACATAAGCTACATAAGCTACAAGTGCTACAAAGCACTGTTTTACTTTATTTATTATTTTCTATGCTCAGGCTTAAATTTATTCTTCTTTATTTTAGTTGGTTGTTATTTAGTTGTGTGAAGGGAACCTGCAAAGTAAGGATTTCATTGCTCTGTGTAACCACTTGTGTTTTGCGGTGTACATGACAATAAGCTTGATTTACCAGCTTGTGGTCGTGTTTCTCTGGGAGCCTTTCATTTGCTGTTAAGATCCACATTTATGAAGACTCATGCTTCATACACAATGATTAGTGTCACCTACTGAGTGTCCCAAATAATCTCAAATATGACCCTTTAATTTGATTTTCCTTTTTAAGTGAAAAGAAGCTGTTTCAATGGATGATGCAAGGTAAAATTCCTTGTATTAATAGCTGAGTTTATTTCCCGATTTAAAGGGTTAGACAATTGTAATTATCTTTATGTGACTTTTAAAAGACATGGCATTAAATTAGAAATCTGTGACCATCTCTACACAAAGAATCAGTTGGACAGCAGGTAATTTTATATACTTGTGAGTCATTATTCTATAACAGATTAAAAGCCTGGCGGGGAGTAGGCTATCTATAGAAATGATATCCAATTATGTGTACTTTTTTTTTCATTCTTTGTATAAAGACTGAAATTACTAAAGATAGTAACAACAGAAATGTGATACTCAATTAACTCTCTCTGCACTCTCTCCACATGACAGTATGCTTTTCACAATCCTTTCACTGTTGCCTTTTACCTCCTCAAGTATATTGAGATGAAAAACAATATACTTGAGGAGGCTCTAAGATGATTGTTCCTTAAACATTTACAAATCAGTATGTCAGTTTCACGTCTAAATATGTCATAAATATCTTTTAGTTTTTCTTTTTTCAGTGGTATTTTTTCACCCTTTCAATTAAATATTTATTCTCACAATAAATCTTTACTATACACCTCAGGTCAAGCTGTTAATTTCGAAATTATTCACTGCCTTCTCAGAGAATATGAGTCCAAGTATAAATGAATAGTCATCACTGTGTTAGTTAATTCATACAACCAAAACAAAACACCAACAGTCTACTGCCTGAAAATTGGGCCCTTAGCATCATCACAGATATTTGGACTAGCAGTGTCACCTCATGTCCCATCAGTTTAACTGGGCAGTGAAACAAAGAGAATTTTGCTCTGCTGAGCCATTTTATTTGGAAAGCAGTCGGGTGGGATTGTTCACTAGCCAAGCAATGCAAGTGATGATATGCTTCAGATGATTGCCGGCACAAAAAGTTCTGTTCACACTGCCTTCCAAGACAACACCAAAAAAAGGATCATGAGTGATGCAGGACTTCCTGGCCAGCAGTGTGTCACCCACACCCTCCAACTGGCTGCTAAAATGGTCTTTTGGCTCTGAGAAATGCCTGCAAAATAAATGGTATGGCAAATCCCCGACTTTTGCAGCCACTGCTACACTCGAAGGAATCAAACAGTCTGATACAATGATTCGAAAAGCGAATTAAAATAATTTCTCAGTCTATAGTTATTTGATCTGAAAAATAAAAAATGAAAAACTTCAAATCATAAAAACAAATTCCTCGTCATCTACCATACTTTTCCTTTTAACTTAAATTTCCAATTCCATCTCAAAGTAGTTTTTAAGCTGTTTTAGTTATTTTATGTTAATGTTATTTCTGTTTTAGCTTAAGCTTTACACCAAACTTTTAGAAACAGACTTTAAACTATTGCTATTTGTAAATTTGACACCAGCTGTTGTTTTGATTGAAGAATTAATTTACCTTGATGTCACAGAATAAGCAGGTAATTAGCAATTATTATCTTGTTGAAATGTTTGTTGCTGTAGATGTCTAACTGTTAACTCATATTCTGGAATAGATTATTGTTTGAAATATGCCATTTCAACCAAAAACCAAACGTTACCTATCACAGATTCAGTTTGTGTTTTAGAACATAACAGAGAAGAAGAGAACTCTGTACTTATTGGTATAGGCAGCTGCCTGTGAGCAGGTTTCAAGGAACTGGCTTATCTACAAAATTTACAAAATAAATAGCCACATTTATCAGCTTACTCGCAACAGTTTGGCCTCTATAGCCAAATCACTCCTTAACAACAACTGCAATAAAGTTGGACTTTGATGCCAACATATATGGCTGCAGCTGTGGATTGTCTGCAAGAATTCACCTTGTCCTTATAACCATGCTTGTATGCCTTTTGGAGCAATTTCAGTCGTCAAATGTATTTATTTATTTAATCTGAATTTATATGTAACCACCAAATGTAATATTACCGAGAGACTAAACTGCTGAAAGGCTGCAAAAAGAAAAAAAAACCAGAAAAAAAGACAACAGGGTCTGACAAAAACATACATGGGACAAAAATACCGGACATTAAAACAAACAGAGACAGTGAACAGGCACCATGAAATAAATCAGCTGCTCTAGAGACGCTCTAAAATCAAAACAACCAGTGGGAAATTAAGGTATTATTTCCTCTTTAATGAGCATAAACCAATATGGCCAGTGACCAATTTTCCACCATGCCAAGTTAAAGCCAGCCAGTACAATAAACAAGAAGGAATTATTTAATATCTCTTATTTTGTGCTGGCAAAAAGGGAACATTGTTGTTTCCTGTCACCATCACCCTCCTACATGGGGCTAATTGGGCCGTAAAGTTGACTCAAGTAAGCTCAAATAGAATTAGCCTGTTCTGCCTCATTTGGCAGAGGCATAATCCTACCTTTGCCATGTTGCCGGCAAGCCATTCTGTGGGCTAAAGTTCCCTGGTTAAACAGCTGTGTGTAAACACTGAAGAGGCAGAATCACAGCCACCTCCTCGTTCAGTAACATTTGGATGATCGGTGCACAGCAGGCCAAGCTGCCTCGGTAACCAAACCAAAAGAAACATGCATGCTTTCTCGATTTTTTAACAATTGATGACTCATTTTATTTCTGAATATGTGTATTATAAAACAGACCTTAGGACTGCAATTTGCCATTGATCTACTCTGGTCTCTTATCTGTGAGTTTTCTTTTAAGTTATTAAGCATTTTTAATTGAATTACTGGACTGCACTCAAAGTAAAAGGCATAATAAATGAAAACAATCACAGAAAACACAAACTACTTCCTAGTTATTCTCAACATTCAGCTGATGCTACAAAGCAGAGTAAAAATTAGGTGCTTTTTTAAATCAAATGGGATGCATCTTAAAAATGTGTATAAAACCTCAAAAACAATGCTGACTATGTTACAAAAGCACTCCTGTCAGTGCACTGTGAGGTTACAGTATTGGATTCATATTACTGATGCTTGGGAAAGCAGCCGTTTGTTGTTACAGCTCATTAAGGCGAAGGTAATCATAGTTTCTTTATGTACTGTGGTGAAGTTTAATGTGTTATATCATACTATAAGCTTATATCACTATCTATATTTAGTCGGGACAGACATAGCAATCAGTGCTTGACCAGTGATATCCAAAAACAGACATCAGTTAAAACATACCAAAGTGAAAACCATCTATTTCATTCATCCCAACAAAGGATGTCTTTATTGCACACTTGCATCCATCATTTAAACTACTGCCATCTCATTGGCACAGTTAACCAGTGTTTCTGGAAACTCACTCGACTACGAGCCACTGCCCATGTGCATGGGCGTGTCCATGTTTGGTTAACAATGACCAATGAACCTGTGCTCCTTGATGCAAGACTAACAGGTCATAGTGCACATATAGAAAGCTATATCGAAGTTTAGTACATAAAGTTTAGTAAATTTTAAAAAGTACATTGCCATGAAATAAATTTGGATATAATAGTTTTTAACTCAGCAAAGAAAGAGAGCAGAAAAAGAGATGCTTGGCTTGCAGTCCTACTGAATTCAGACAACTGCTTCTCTAAGGACAATACTAAATCCTGGCTGTACTCTTCTTTCCTGTGACTCATTTTAAAAACGTATTTTTGTTGATCTACTGTGCTGTGGAGCCTTTATTTGTGACATTGGTGATTTTAACAACTGCGTCTCATTTTCTACTACCAAATCATTTATTTTTATCTCTTCTGCACTAAAGGGCTATTTGAAAAATAAAGAGATACTAAGACAGAAAGTACTGTATATTCCCAGTCTAAAGACTGAGGTCATAGACCCTAGTAAGATCCCGCATTACTACATATCTTTTGTGAATGCATACCGAGAGCACAATATGAGCTAATGGATCAGAGTCTAAAGAGAGGTAATCTGAGCTGCATATGGCCACACTGTAGCATCATGTGCTCATATACAGTATGTCCTGGTTCACAGTGTATGACCTCCTACTGAACTCTCACACCTACTGACATGTAGTGCTTATATATCTATGGGCAGATGGTCTAATAACAAATCTTAGACTTGTTATAAAATCTGTCATAAAAACAAGAACACACAAATATTTTAGAACTGTGAATTTTAAATACTTGGATAGCAGCGATGATTATATTTAAATAGCATCTGTGGCATAGACATTATATGTGGTGGTGATCTAATAAATGTAAATGGTGGACATAGCAACCATGATCCGCTGGTTTCCCTTTGTGATGCTACAAGCTAACTGTTTTGGCCATAATCATGTAGCTTTATGAAACCAATGAGCAAGGTGTGGATCTGACTGAGAAGCTAAGGGCCATTAGCCAGTCCTATTCCAAACCCTGCTTTATCGTGTGCTTTGACTCTTATGGGGGCCATAATTTACAAAAAAGAACATCATGTTGTATTAACTAAGATCTGAAACCAGTGACTAAGATCATAAACTCATCAGAAAATGTTCACAGAGGTCAAAAATCAAGCAAGCTGGGAACTTTTTTCCATAGACTTTATGCAGCGACTTCTTTTTGATACCTGAGGAGGCGCCCCCTTGTGGCAACTAGAGAGAATGCAGCTACAAGTAGCTATAGGCCTTGTGTTTGGGGCTGTAGGACTAATATTAAAACTTTGTGATGGAAATGGCATGTAACAGGTTGGTTTCTCTCTGAATCATCTCCTGGTGACATTGAGTGGGAGTGGGTTTTACTGTGTGGTGGACTATTTGTACTACTACCTGGAACATGCAGAGGAAGAAGAAGAGAAGAGGTGAGAGAGAGGGAGGGAGGGCCAAGGAGGAGTAGGCAGCCCAAAGCTAGTAAATAACACTGGCTCATGTAATAAGCTACCGGCTCAGCGCTGACATCCTAAATTTGCTATTGATTTGTCCATACCAGCCTGGGCTGAACAGCTGAATCTAGAGATTCAACAAAGGGAACAATGATAAAGTATTTTGATTAGCTCTGCTATAAAAACTATTATCTCATTCACTTCATCTGCTGCTTTAATATGCCAAGACAAAACTTATAGAGTAATACATGTTTGAATGAGGTGTTTACACACCGTGTTTTGGAAATCATTTACAATATATTCCTAATCATTTGATCACATGAACACACATACTTAGTTTATCCAGGACACCAAACATTGCAGCAGGAAAACACACAATGAGAAGCATGAGAGTGACAAAGACAATGTCTGCACCTTACCAAACATTAATAATCGTTTCATTGACACGGTCACTGTTGCATCGCTGTCTTTCTGGCCCTTGTGTGTTATTTCGCACCATTAATCTTGTTCTGTTTACTCTAGTTAAAATCACTCACCCAGACACCTGTTGGGAGGGTTTAATGATAGTTCCCGTGGAGAGACTTTTGTGGTCAACCAAGGTGGATGGCAGTCAGCTAATGCTGTGACTATTAGCCCATGGGATTTTTCTTCATTTTTCTTCCCACACATTCGGACTCTGTGTGTCTTTTCCCTTTGTGTACAGATTTTTATTCTTCAGGCAGCTTTTCTTTTCTGATGTACAAGCAGGGCAATCCCATTATCCAGTTACACACGTGGGTTACAACAATTCATCTTGCCTGCACTTGTCACGAAGTATAGAAATTCTACTTCATGCAGTGAAGATGCTTTTCTCTTGCTCATCTTTCTTTTGCTCCTCTTTTCATACTGTTTCTTTTCAATTCTTTTTCATTGTCTTGCTTCACTCACCTTCCTCCAGGTAGATAGCTTTCCTGAAAAACAGTAACCCATTTTTCCTGTTTTTCATTTCTCTAAGTCCTCAAGAGGCCTTCGTGCTTTCTCCAGAGATTGTGTTAGCAAGTCATGGGTAGCTAAGTACACTTCTTGCTGGAATCAGAAGTAAGAAGTGTTGAATAGCAAGGAAGTTGTTAAAGGGGATGCTGCATAGTAGCTAAAGTTAACTTGGTAAGTTTGTTTAACCGCGACTCTTTGCTATGGCTCTTAGCAAAGTTCCTATTTTGTTCATTTAGAGGCCACAGAGTAACATTAACATTAATCTCAAGTCAGCATCTCTCAAAGTCTCAGGTGGAGTTGTGGGCCGCCTGTGGGTGGAGCTTCTCTGTAAGGGTTATCCTTCCGCACATGCTCAGAGTTAACTCATCAAGCTCATGATATTTAAGGGCAGCTTTCCTCCGTCAATGTTATCACCAGTGCGGTGATAATCAGGCCCTCTTTGAAACATGCGAGATCTTCTGCGTTTTGTCTTGTAACCCTGTTTCTCCATCTGTTTCCCAGTTTGCTGTCCAAAGCCTGCTTGACAAATCTGTTATCTTGGATCCCCATTCTCCTGAGGAGTTTTACAAACGCTGCCAGGTACTCATACCTGAGCCATCCAGCTGTTTGCCATCGTTGACCCTCCAAATCTCCTGAGAAACTAACAAGTAAGGTCTCAAAATTACATCACAAATTTTTTACTCACCTCTAACACCTTTTCTCTCATCTGGCAGTTCCTGGTCGTGTTCATGTTGTGAGACCTCTCTACTGAGCCACTTACTTTCATTTTTGCCTTCTTTTTTTGTCCAATCTGAGCCCAAGCACGATAGTATCTGTCCATCTGCCAAATCCACATTCATTGTTCACTCTTTTATGTGTTTTGGTCACCAACAGAAATATTGCTCCTGGCCCACTAAATATTGCAAGGTGAGATAAGATAAGAATAAACTTTATTATCCTGCGTGGGAAATTTGTCTTTGGCAAATGGTGGCAAATATAGCAGCATTCACATCATAAAAGCACCAAAAATCAATCAATAAATTAGTTAATTAATTAATAAGCATTTTTCCCATAGTAGAACTCCAGTAAAGTGGTGACTCTAGAACTTTTAAATTGCGCTTATTCTTTATTAAAAAATATTGTAGATGTTGGGAACAATGACAGCTTACAGAGGTTTGTTTTACAGCCGCTTGCTCATTTCCATCTCTACTCTGAAAAAAAGGATACAGGATGGATCATTAACTGTTTTCTAAGCCTGATGATGAGTCACTTTTCTTCCCTTTTTCCTATTTTGATTGGAGATAGTGGGCAGGTGCTAAGTTTCATGCTTGGGTACAGTCATAACCTTGACTAGACCTATGTATTAGTTTACAGAGAACAGTGATACTGAACCAGATAAATAAATATTTGAACTGAATGCCAAAACAATTAGCTCAAAGATCTTAAAATGAGGCTGAATTTCAACTTGGGAGTAGTTTTTTCTTCATACATTATAGAGTCAAGTATTAATGCAATTATTGATTGGTGTGATTGTTTTGTTTTGCACTATTACTACTTTGGTTTTATGTTATTAGAGGATTAAGATGGGAATAGAAAACTGATATGCTCAGTCACTGTGATGAGATACAAGGTAAACGCAAATGAAAAGCAATCTTGAAAATGTGTCTCTGTGCACAGATTCATCTAATGGTACAGTATGTCATCATGATTGCAAATTAAACATTTCTTTTCCACCTCACACAGCGACAAAAGCAATCAAGAGGAGCTCATTGCCTACAGGTGGGAGGGGTGGTGGGAGGGTTGGGGTATTTGAAAGTTCATATTCAAGCTCCTGCTCATTTACCCCTCAAAAGTGCATCATTGTCATGGAAACCATCTCCCATTATTGTAGCTAGAGCCTTATGAAAGGGCTCCTCAAGGCAGAGTCGCGCAGTAACAGTCTCCAGTTACCTCTTTGTAAATACACTTTGAGACTAACTTTGATCCATCAGAGTGTTAATGCCATTCTTTATTTCTCCAAATTTAATTTTCTGAGTGTGAGCTAGGCAGAGAGAGTGAGCAAGGGAACAGTCTCACCTGAATTCCATTTAAACGGGAAGCACAAAATGCAGGAGAGACAGCCTGGGCAATGCATTTGTTTTCAGCACCTGACAGGATTTTATTATTGAAGCATCTGAGATAAACTGCTCAGATCGGATTCTTTTTCAGCAGATCTCAGCTTTGGCATCCAGAGATTAACAAAAATGTTAAGTTTGGCATGAACTCATATATGTAAGCATGCACTCACTGATGTGGTAAAGAAAATCTCAGCAATATGCCATATTTACAGCCAATTATCTGAAGAGGCACTACAACTGTGCCTCTTCTGGGAGACATGAGATGCCGTGGTTGACTGACTCTATAGCACCTCATACTTGCATATTGAAGCTCAAGCATAAAGACATTTTTCAGAGCCTATTTTGTAATAACAAAGGATGTGTGTGTATGTATATGTCTTGCACATAAGTATGTGTAGCTTTGACACTTACCAAACTGGTAAGCACTCCACAGTCTTACTAAACAGCCTTCCACTGCTTCACGCTTAACTACAGGTGAGACATCTTCAAGATAGTTGTAGGATTTTGCTGAACATCTTCTGTCTCTGGACAGAACTTTTAAACATTTCGTTTTTAGAAGTCATGGTCTCTCTCTTTCTTTCTGCAGTTAAGGAAGCTGCACTCACCACCCAGTGTGTTAGGTACACCTGTGTAATTTGTCACTGCAGGATATATCCAATCTCAGTGGCAGCTAGAAAGCCACATGGCAGTAATTCAATCTATTTAGGCATCTAAATGGTCAAGACAGCATGTTGAAGCTCAAATCAAGCATCAGACAAAAGTTGACTTAAGTGACTATGAACATAAAGTGGCTGTTAGTACCAGTTTGGTCTGATGCCAGTTTAGGAAAACTATCTATCTCTAGGCTTTACAGAGAATAGCCTGGAAACGAGAAAATATCCATTGAGCAGCAGTTCTCTGTATAAAATTGCTTTACTGAAAGCAGAGGTCAGAGGAGCATGGTCAGACTGCTTCAAGCTAATAGCAAAGCAGCGGTATCTAAAATAACCATGTTTACAACCAATTAGATTTAATTCAATTCAATTTTACTTATATAGCGCCAAATCAAGGTGCTTCATATTGCACAGTAGATCATACAATAATAGATACAGAGATAAACCCAAGAATCAAATGACCTCCTATGAGCAAGCACTTTGGTGACAGTGGGAAGGAAAAACTCCCTTTTTAACAGGAAGAAACCTCCGGCAGGACCAGACTCAGGGAGCGGCGGGGCCATCTGCTGCGACCGGTTGGGGTGAAAGAAGGAAGACAGGATAAAGACATGCTGTGGAAAAGACAGAGATTAATAACAGATATGATTCAATGCAGCGAGGTCTATTAACACGGGTGAGAAAGGTGACTGGAAAGGAAAAACTCCATGCATCATGGGAATCCCCCGGCAGCCTACGTCTATTGCAGCACAACTAAGGGAGGATTCAGGGTCACCTGATCCAGCCCTAACTATATGCTTTAGCAAAAAGTAAAGTTTTAAGCCTAATCTTAAAAGTAGAGATAGTGTCTGTCTCCCAAATCCAAACTGGAATCTTGTTCCACAGAAGAGGGGCCTGAAAACTGAAGGCTCTCCCTCCCATTCTACTTTTAAATACTCTAGGAACAACAAGTAGGCCTGCAGAGCGAGAGCGAAGTGCTCTAATAGGGTGATATGGTACTACAAGGTCATTAAGATAAGATGGGGCCTGATTATTTAAGACCTTGTACGTGAGGAGCAGGATTTTGAATTCTATTCTGGATTTAACAGGAAGCCAATGAAGGGAAGCCAAAACAGGAGATATATGCTCTCTCTTTCTAGTCCCTGTCAGGACTCTTGCTGCAGCATTTTGGATTAGCTGAAGGCTTTTCAGGGAGGTTTTAGGACATCCTGATAATAATGAATTATTATCAAGGTATACATAAGAGCATCTCTGAATTCACAGCATGTTGAACCTTGAAGCAGGTGACTGTAGCAGCGGGAGCGGGAGGGCTAGTAGGAGGAGTTGGCCGTCCGACTGCGGTCTGGGGTGTGGGGCCTCCCTGCTGCTGCGGAGTCGGGGTGGTCTGCCTCTCCCCACCGCAGGGAAAAGGGTAACACCACCTGGGTCTGGGTGCAATTTCCCCCTCCAGGGGCAAGGGTACCTAGACCCGGTTTGTAGAGTACGCTTGGGGAGTGTGATTGTGTGTACAGCGTCTCTTTATGTCTGTCTCCACGTTGGTTGAGTGTGGAGTGAGTGCATATGAGAGCATGAGGGTGGGAATGGATGTTTGTGTCTGTGTGTGCCTGTATGTCTGTGTCTATATGTCAGGTTGGGTATCAGACGCCACCTCTCTGGGGACACCTCAGGCCCTCCAAGGTTTGGAGGCCTATCTCCACCCACCACCACTTCCCCTGCCGGTGGCGGACTCCCTCAGGTGTCGGTGTGTTGGTGGTTCTTTGTGTCTGGGGGTGGGCGTCCGGGTACACACCGGCTCACTCCTTGGCGGCCGCTTGTCGGGGCCTGAGGCCTGGGGCTCGCTCGGGCCCCTTTGGAGGTGGGGTGCCCCCGGCCTCTCGGCCTAGGGCTCGGTCACTCAGGCGCAGCTGGGGGCCGGCGGAGCTCACGGGCGCGTCACTGCAACTCCCCCTGACTTCTGCTCCGCGGCTGCTGGGCGAGCCCTCATCTGGGACTCTCCTCAGCTCTTACTGGGACAGTGGCGCGGCTGCCCCTCTGTTGGTCTTCCATGGTCTCTTGTGTTCTGGGGGCCTCTGGATGTCTGGAGTTTTGATCTCCTCCATACCCGCTTCACACCCTGGAGGACGGGGCTGTGGCCCCCCCACACTCCCTAGCAGATCATTACATGGAGAAACCTTTGGAATGCAAGCATGCTGATCCACACAGGTATGCACACATGGGTATTCACAGACGCGGACTAAAGCTTTCTTGGCTGCTGCCTCAAAGCACACTGTGCGCTGTCTATCTTGCGTGCTGCACAATATCGTTTATTACTTAGTAAATACTGATATCTATGACTAGCTAGTTTATTGTGATGGTATGGTGCTTTGTTTTCTCTATTATTATGTTGCTCTTTGTTGTTTGCTGTCTCCTCTGTTTGTTTTTGTTTGTTTGTTTTTTTTCTCCATACAGGTGACCCAGGAGTTTTTTTTTTTTTTTTTTTTTGTCTCTCTTCCCCCCCCTTCTCACCGTCTCTTCTCCCCTTTGGTTTTCTTTCTTTCTCTCCCCCTCTCTCTCTCATTCATTCCCCCTGTCCTATTTATTAAAAAAAAAAAAAAAAAATGACAAAGGATGAACTGAAGCTCTGCCATCACGTAATGTCGCATACTGCTGTTTCTGATGTCATTTAGAAAAAAAAAAAAAAAAAAAAAAAAAAAAGGAAGCCAATGAAGGGAAGCCAAAACAGGAGATATATGCTCTCTCTTTCTAGTCCCTGTCAGGACTCTTGCTGCAGCATTTTGGATTAGCTGAAGGCTTTTCAGGGAGGTTTTAGGACATCCTGATAATAATGAATTATTATCAAGGTATACATAAGAGCATCTCTGAATTCACAGCATGTTGAACCTTGAAGCAGGTGACTGTAGCAGCAGAAGACCACATGAGTGCCACTTTTATCAGATAAGAACAGGAAACTGAAACTACAGTTCACATAGGCTCACTTAAACTGGATGATAGAAAAATGTTGCCCAGTCTGATAAGTCTCGATTTCTACTGCAAGATTCAGGGTCAGAATTTTGTGTACACATCAAAACAACATGAGAGCATAGACCGATCCTGGCTTGTATCGATGGTTCATGCTGCTGGTATTGTAATGATGTAGGGGAAACTTTCTTGACACACTTTGAGTCCCTTAGTACCAACTGAGCATCTATTAAACACCACAGCCTACCTGAGTATTATTGCTGCCCATGTCCATCCCTTTGTGACCACAGTGTTCTCATCTTCAGTGATGTGTTGCAACACAAAGCAAACAAACCAAATAATCTCAAACTGCTTTCCTGAACTTGAGTTCACTATAGTAAATGTTCACATTCACATCATGAATGTGATGCAGACAAATCTGCAGCAGATGCAGGGTGCAGTCTTGTCAATATGGACTCAATTATACCACCAATTATATCCTTGTTCAATTTATGCCAGAAAGAATTAAGGAAATTCTGAAGGCAAAAGAGGGTCTAACCTAGAATCTGCAAGTCTATATATAGATACACAGTGTGTACTGTGTCTATATAAGCTCGCTAAGCAGTTAGGGTTTCTTTTAAAAGTTCACATTTTGACATCTGTATCAAAAAGAGCACAAATATCTTAACAGCACTAGCTTTTTACATCAAAATGATTCAGTGGTAGACATTCTGTTATCTTGTCATGTTGTGTTGTCATTGTTATCTTTACAGAATAATTTATTTTCATAAAGATAATGAGGTAATAGCAGTTTTCTGAATGACTTTTTGTCTAAAGTTTTGTCTCTGTGTGAACACCAAGAATGACTTGCAGCCTAATATCACAAACCTTTGATACACATTTGTGCTGTCACAAAATGTTCTGTCCAGGTGGTTATATGTTTTATATGTTACCACTGCAGCTCTGAAAATGATGACAAATCCAGTGCATGAGAGAAGGAACATTATGATTATGATATATCAGCATGTCATACATGCACAAGTTCTCACTATTATTCCCAGAGCAGGATGTTATTTTAACATGTGAATGGAAGCTAAAAATAGCAAAGAGGTCACATGTTCCCCTCTAAGTTGTATCAAAAGAGAGAGCAAAAAGAAAGAATTCCAACGTTGGATTCAGTATTATATCTGAGTAGGTGGATACGGCTATAAGGATTGCAGTGGCGGTTTGCTGGTTGGTATGCCACTTTGATCCAGATTCACAGCATATGTTGCAAGTTGCTGCAGAGACACAAAGAATAAAAGTGTTGGAAAGTGGGCAGAATAAAAAAATAGGAGCTACCAGGAGCCAAGATGCACACATCATAGCATGTTATTTAACCATTGCTGCAGGGGTAAAGCAGACTTAACATTTACTAAATAAATCCTATAGACATGCATAGAACAGGAGCATTAATTCTGCTCCTTTGTCTGTGTCTGTCACCTTTCATGTTGACATAATAAATAAACACTATGAATACACAACACAGGAGCTCTTTCTAAAATGCGTATAATATTTTTGCAAAATTGCTTCTCCCGCTTTATACTATGGGTGGCTTTTCAGTCTGCGCTGCCTTTGAGTGTGGCAGGCAAGATGTGGAATCATTACTTTTTATTTTTGATGTGGTCACACAAGTTGCATGAACCATTTCTAACCTTAGTCTGGTAGTATTATGCATTTAATTATCCTAATTTTAATCTTTCTTATCCAGGCACAGGATGCTTATAAATTCAGGTTGTGAGGAACTCAATGAAGATCTCACCATTAGTCCATTCATTACTGTTTTTAAAGTCACTCACCAAGCTGTGTACTGAGATTCGCTGTCAACGGCCAATTAAATTTAGAGATCTGATGCAACAAGAGCCTGATTAACTCCATTCAAACGCTCTTTGTACTATTTCAAAGTGTTTTAGAAGTGAGGCTTAGAAAACCTTGCATTCATCACAGCAGGCAAGGACAAGCTTAGAAATACATTTTGAAAACGTACATATTTGGGGCTCTAATACTTTCGTTTTTTTATATTAATACATTTTATGCATTGCAGCTTAATCAGTACTTTACAGCTGAGATTAATATGATCTTTGTGCAGAACTCTGTTAAGGACAGCTCATGTCAAAACTTCAAACATAAAGTAGAACATTAGCGCTAACATTTAAAACATCAGTATGGCAAATAGATGGTTCGCTAAAATAGGTGAGCAGCATAGGAATAGAAGGTTGTGATAAAATCTAAGAATAAAATATATTTTAGATAACCTTTATCAAAGTCAAGCAATGGCAATACATTTAGCTTGATGAACTAATAAATGGGGATTATTCAGAATATGTGAGCATGCTGTGTGACATATCACTGTCATTAATATGCCTTCAGAGGAAATGACAAGAGAGGATTAAAAGAGATTAGAAACGCTTAAAATCACTGCTGCCTTCCTGCTGGTTTCTTGTTATTGCTTCCTAGTTACTTACCTCCTGGTATTTTTAAAAGGCCCATATGGATCTCCACAGGACATAACAGATAAGGAGGAGCCAGAAGAAAATCGGCGACTCAAGTCATTCATTTTATTCATATAGCATCAAATTGCAACAACAGTAATTTCCAGGAACTTTTTACGTTCCATTAAGAAATCTCCAACATGACCAGACTCATCCCAAGCTCAACCACACAAGATGAAGCATGTTAGAGAGAGACACACATTTAATGACATGAAGCAGGGGCTGCATGAAATACACAGAAAAACGGTAAGAAGTGAAAAAGAGTAGAGGAGAGGTGCTCAGGGCATGATGGGAAGTTCCACAGGAGAGGCGTCTGACAGCTGAAGGCTCTGCCTCACACAGGTCTGGGAACAGTAAGCCTGAACTGTTGTGATATTACATAGCTATGAGAATTCTGAGATATATTATTCCCTCGTCAAACAGGAAGTGTTAAGTAAAGGATTTTAATCTATGATTTTACAGGAGCCAGTGAAGTGAAGCCAGATGTACAAAACCCATATTAGTGGGAGCACAACCAAGAACGCCACAAGATCTGTGCTTAGAATAAAATGTAGAAAAAAAACCTTTCTGTCTCATACATATTGTAGTATGTTTTTTTTTTAATTTACATTTTAGGGTTTTTTTTTATCATTATTATAAACCACCTATGGTGAACTCAACTTCACATTATCATTCACATTATTTCCTTTAGAATTCTGAAAATATTTGATTTCATCAAATTTTTGAAAAAGACAAAGTGGGACACAAAACACAAAAATGTAAATTAGTGGAACTACTACGCTTATTTCTAATATTTTTATACTTGAACTTCTTAGAACAGCTTAGCATTATTCATAGTTCAGTAAATCCTTTTTCATCTTGTACTGTGAATTTAAGCAGCCCATCAGTTCAATTTACATGTCATTTCAGCTGCTTTCCATCTGAGGACACTTTCACTTTAGTTTAACCATCTTCTACCGAGTGGCCCTCGAAAACAGGTTTGAACAAGTGCATGGAACTAGTCACAGCCAAGGCTGACTGTCTAAGATGACAAGTAAGATAATATAAAAAATGATATCCCCCTCTTCTACTAGTGGGGGACAGTTTTTTTGGGGGGGGTTTCTACTAGTGGCTCTGGCAGGAAACGACTCAGAAACAGAGTCTTTAGAGCAGACTGGAGCTTGATGAACTTGTGATTTTGATCTCTTTTTGCACTGCTGACCTCCACCGTGCTGTGGTGGAGCACTCATTGCTTCTAGACATCAAAATCAGAGAGACAAAATGTTCTGCTGTCATTTTATCACATATTTTAATAAGTAGATGGCTTTATTTCAACCACTTATGGTCTTTTTTTGTATTTGTAGATTTGTGTCATCTTTGATGGCATGGATTCTATTTTTGACTGGTTTTTAACATCTACTGTTCTCTGACAGAGGTGAGATACCTGTCAAAGCACAGATGTGCTCCACTTAAAGGGCTGCTGTGCACCAGTCTTACAAGCACTGTAAACAGCCCATTTGCTCATTTTCATTGCTGACACTGGATCGCCCAGTCAAACTAATTAATGCGACCAGTCCCTCTTCCTACCTTTGCTGGGGGCTCACCATTTACATTTAAGCTGATGATGGTTCATTGATGGAATTTAATTGTTATACCAACTTTATACAAAGTCACATTCTACAATGTAGGCAAGAGAAAAAATAAACACATATATTTAATTCTCTTGTACTGCTTGTGTCCTAAATAGCGGATAGAAGATGAGTGCTTTCATTTTTATTCTCATGTACTAGAATTATTGTATTATTTGTATAGCAAAAGGTCCAGTTACTTTTGTGTAAAAATAGATGGTAGAATTGTCCTTAAAGGAGCTACTTTTAACTTTCTTGCTTAGAGTACGGTACTTTTTTGCTTTTACTTGAGTAAAGAAGTTGAATCCATACTTTTACTGGAGCATTTTGTAACAAAGTATCTGTACTTCTACTTAAGTACAGAATCTCTGTACTTTTGCGACTTCTGCCAGCAGCAACTAATAATCACAGTCACAGGAGGCTGCTGCTAGCACCAGCTGTGGAGAAGCAAGGATGAGACAGAGGAAGGTGAAATTCACGTGCTAAGAAAATAGATGGAAGTACATAATGGGGAAGGAAGAGACTCAAGGATTCAGGTAAAATGAATGGCTACTTTGACCATGAACCACTGCTAATTCCTAAAATATGTTGTTTAATTGCCACACGCTGCAGTTCAACTAAGATCTAACCAAACAACAACTGTACCAACCGGAGTAAAACCTTTTTCAATAGTCAAACAAAATGAAATGAAATCTATACATAATGTGTGTATGTACGATATATGTATCAATCAAGGTGAGCCGCCTGGCTTTTGTCCTAGTCCAGTGTATTACAGGGACTTTGAAAGAACTGTAATATTTTTGCTCCAAAAATGAGAATAGACTGCTCTGGGGTTAGAGTCAAACTGCGTTTCTGAAAACTTACTAAATTGCATTTAAGATTATCATAAAGTATTGAATATAAATAGCAGTAAACTCAGAACATCTCAGAAAGGCCCCAACAGTACAACTTCATGAGGACTTGACAGCACGACAGTACAATAGGATGCAAATACATTGCATTAATGGCACTTGACTAAGAGCTCACAGGCGCGTGCTCCCTCAAGGACAAATAATTATTGTCATGCCTCAGGACAAGCTCATGTTTACAGAACATTTGGATTTTTAGGTCTCTTTCAGACTCATTTTAATTTCAACTCGATTCACTTTTTCCGCATGATCACTTGTGCTACAGCTCCCACTTTTATCAGTGGTCCTTAAATGGAGGCCACCTGTGACTACTGAATTAATCTGAATGAAGGAAAAACATGAACCTGTCAGCAGAAGGACGCACTGTCAATGGCGTATGCTGTGTACAACCTAAGCTCTGAAGCCTGGACGTAGTGTTTTCGATGCTGTGTCCAGATGAACACCTGGATGATTGAGGATGCATCACGACGAAACTCTGAAGCTAAGAGATTTCTCTGTACATCAGTGACAGGAGTGTGTCAAGGCACAAAACTGAAAGTTTTCCAAAGATGTGGTCAGACAAGTCACGATGACTGAGATCCAAAGTTCGCATATGGAGATACTTACAGAAGGATAGCCACTACTGAAGCACTCCACAAATCAGGCCTTCATGGCAGAATGGCCAGACACGAGCTATTCCTCACTAAAAGGAACATGACAGCCTGCTGGGAATTTGCCAATAGGCAGCTCAAGACTCTCAGAACATAACAAGCGAAGACTTCTCATCTGATGAAACACAAATTGAACTTTTTGGTCACAATTGCCTCCACCATGTTTGGGGGAAACCAGGTACTGAGAAACGCCTTTATGATATAATACAATCAAACACAAACTTTGGCTGCATTTAATACACAGTGTACAGAGAGTCTGGGTTCTCAGGTCCCTGACTAGATTTTGTGCCGCCCACATGCATGATGCATGTTCATATATACTATAGTGTAGCAACGCCAGATGACAGCGAGGAGCATTTCTCTTCGAGTCCAGCTCATCTGTTCTCGGCATGATGGTGGGATAAATCTTCCTAACAATGATAAATCTGGTGTTGAGGAAAATCATTTCACTAATGGTTATAAATTACAACTACCAACATAAACCATCATCCTCTGAGAAGACACATCACAAAAGCCTGAAGTGGCTGATGTGTGTTTTTTCTTTTTTTGTGTGGGCTTCAGTTATATATTTGCACACTAAACAGCATTCAGTCATCAAAGCTTTCAATGATGGACGCAGATCCTGATTGAAGGTTAATTAAAACTGTTTAAATATGTGCCTAAAACAGGTGGAAAACTTTCAGAGTGCTTTATATAATTTAAAGCAGCATTTGCAAAACTTTTGGCCTCTTGGAGGCAGCAAGTAAACAGCAAAGTTGTGGGCTGTAAAACACAGCTGTGAGCTGAAAGATGCCTTATAACACTGTGTGAAGCTGCAGTCTTTATAAATCTCTTTGGGTTCATAAATAGGAATCATGAAATGTCACCCATAGTAATGCGGTCCTTGATTATACAGGAATGGGAAACTTTGATGCCTAAGAATAAATTTGCAATAAAGAAATATTATGCAAGCTTTTGGCTGACTATATTAAATCAAAATAGAGTAAAACTATTCAGCTGTGTTTAGAAAGGTTTCAAAATTGCAAAGTGACGAAGACGTCAAGGACTGCAAAGTTGAGTTTTACAGCCTTTATGAGAGAGAATCTTTCATCAATGTTGCACATCGGTCATAATGTTCACTATGTTTTGCTAAATAGTTAGTATTGCTTCATCAATCCATTCACCAAACACAGAACGTGTTATCAAAAGGGTGTTATGCAAACAGTGGAACTGTTTTTTTTTCACTGATTTACTGATGCTTTGCAAATAAATTGAAAATCATCTGACCTCAGGTAAAATCTGAATATTGACTGCAGCGCCATGGTGTCATCTGTTGAAAACAGATGGCATCCGCAGTGTTACCACGTAACTCATTACTGCTTCATTTTAGTGAGAACATGAAGTCGTGAATTTCGCAAGGTTGATCCAGAAAAAAAACTGTTCTGATGATCAGCTTTTGTGCACGTAATAATTCAGTCAACATTTCCCCCTGAGTGAAGCTGACCACGGGTGAATAAAACATTCATGAGCTGAAAACAAAGTGTTTCGGTGTAGCTCTGAAAACTGAAAGAGATGACAGAGACACATTGTCAAAAAAGCAGTAAAATAGTTTTTACTCAATCATCGTGCCATCCTGAACTGGTCTGGGATTAATACACTGTAGCAAAAGAGGAGCTTTTAAAATTTATGCAACATCATCTAGCGTCTGTATATCATTATGCAAATGTGCAGAGAGGAAAAGGTTGTGTATTGTTAAGTGTGGAAGCCATGTGAGGAGTGAGTGAATAATATCTTATTCAAAATCATCTCTCACCATATTCTCAAACAGGGTTCTATAATCTATTTTCTTTCTGCATGAAAAATATTTTTCTTAAAATCACAAAGGCGTGACAGCAAAGCCAAGCAGCCCACCTCTCAGCTTCTGGAGGCTATAGAAAGTTCCCAGATTTGAATCCTGCTTTTTAATATACTTCAGCCAATGAGAGGCAATCTCACTCTGCTAAATTATGGCTCACCTTCTCACTGCATCAATATACATGAAAATGGATATAGCGATGGCTTTCTGATTCATATGACAAAATTCAGCACATTTCCTGTTCTGCTACTATTCTTTTTTTAAGTTAAGTCAAAAATGCCCTAAAATTATTCCATAAAATAATATTTATGTGCAAAAGTTTTTACTGTCATTCAAAATGTTGCTTTTTGAGAATTAGATTTCTTCCTATTAAATCTTTTTTTAATACATCATTCATTCTTTACATTTAGGTGTCCCAGATTTTGATGCCCAAGGACAGACAGAAAAAAATCTGTAGTCCTATATTCGTTATAATAATGTTGCCTTGTAGTATAGAGAGATGTTTTAATAAATAGCTACTAATTTTATGCCCAAGTAAATATGGTAGTTACTATGTAATTATGATAGTTACACCTGGGGCTGAATTTGGAGAAGATACTTATGTACCAGTTTAAAATCTCCAGTCGCATGTTCTCCTGTCTTCCATACTCGTTATCACAATATCTAATTGAGGCTAATGTGGTTCATAATGTCAAAAGAATAAATGTACAGTCTACAATAAATGATCTCAACACTGCTGATACTCAGAGTGAGCTGATATTAGGGATGCCACAGTACCATCGGTCAGTAGTCACATTAGTAGTTACTACTAATATAGTAGAATGGCACAACTCTCTGTACCATTTGATACTAAAACAACATTATCATTTGTAGTTGAACCTATTTTATTTTTAAAAAGTGTTTTAAATCAGGTGCATGGTGGTGCCAGATGTTTAACAAGTTGGGGAAGATCTTTTGCAGCAGCTGCACTTGTCACCATCTTCCACACGTAGTTTTTCCTATAGTTGTGAGCAGTCTTTTTCTTCTTCCTCAGCATGTAGCAATAGACTAGAACACTTGTCGACATGTGTTGGTCCTTTCAGTTCCACTTTTGCGTTGGTACACATGGTGCTCACAGATACAATGACATGTTTTCATATTTTCGGCATCAGAACATATTTTAATTGTTGGTTCTTGTAATATCTTTAGCTGATATCATGCAGTGCTTTAATATGAAATCTGCAAAAATGGAAGAAGGCTACGACAGTAACATGTTTATAGCTGGACTTCCATAAATGCCTTTTAAGGAAAGTTTATATGGTTACTTATATATAGTTAATAGTTTGGTATAGTAAGAAGAGAGTTTTCCCTAATATCAGCCTACACTAAAAAAGCTATTGTATGAACATCATTTCAGATGGTGAGGTTTCTGTCCTTGCTTGTACCATCGGTTAAGTTGCTGTTGTTGTTGGATCATTACCGAGCTTGTAAGTGGCAACATTGTGAAAAAACAGCAGGTCTGTAAAAGTAAAAGGTTTGGTTTCTGCTGTCTCATTTCTTTCTTTCTGATCTGTGAATTGACTAAACTATGAATCTTGTAATTGTACTATGCATTTCTTGTCTTCAGAGCTGCCGCCTGAATGTTACTAACAATAAAGTCAGACAAAAAAACAGAAAGACCAAAAACTAAATTGTACACTTATTGTCTCAGAGAAAACAGTGGACTGTCTTCTCTGGAGGCTCCTCTAAGCCTCAGCTTGATTGCTTTGTAGTTCCATGAAAACCTTGCATATGTTCTGACTTTGTGTTGCATTGCTGTCTGCTCAGCATCCTTGATTTGGACATTTTTATTCAAAAATGTGTGGCTATTACTTCTATTACAAGAATTGAAACAAACAAACACAAATCTAGCTCATGGCAAGAATAAGAAACGAGAAAGATTTACCACTAAAACTAATGACCTCTCACTTTCAGTGCCACAGCTTATTCTCTGAGTGATGTGACCAACACAGATTTATACAGCTAATACAAGAACTGACAGAGGGTAAAGATATGTATGCTGACACCTCAGAGGCCAGTACAAGGTCACCATTCTGCACACAAACTCATGCATGTAGATATAAATAATTAGCCCAAATCTGATGGGTCTTTCTTTAAAACTGCATCTAATAATATAACTCTTTGTTCATGGGTGTAATATTGCCTAACCATTCAATAACTAAATAAATAAATCACATAACTGACTCAACTAACTAAATTAGCTAAATCTCACGCCATTGCTGTAGTCTCTTGTGACTCCAACCCACCTGCTCACCAGGATCCCCTGGCTGCCAATTTCTCATGTCAAATAAATTGAATAGGACAGGCGTCACTTCCCAAGTCAAAAGTAGTACCTTTTAGGTACCCATAGAAGATAGTACAGCTCTTAGTTTTTATGCTGAGCTGAGCTACTTTAGTAATCTATTTAATACACATAAGTTATAGTAATCTTCATCTTCAAAGCAGACTCTTACAAAGTGAATAAACATAAACCCCCCTTCTTGGCTTTTAAATCTAAAAGCTGAATGATATAGAAAATAATTAGTAGCAGCATTGTTTTCTGAACCTTCCTCTTCCTTAGAGAGAGCCACTTCTTTTTCTCCAGAGATCCAAACAACTATTGGTTCACCTGCACTATCGTTAGTCCGTACACGTTCTTTTTACCTTCCACTGTAACAAGTTCCCACAGCTCACAATAAGCCTGTATTGTTTAAGTACCTCTCTTCTGATCTTCACCTCGGTGAGGCACAGAGCTTGTCTGACCACAACAACCTTATAAGACAGCAATCGGCCCATTTGGTGCTTTACAGAGCAGGCAGAGTGAGAACAGGGGCACCTTTCGATATGTGAGGAGCATTCTCAAGATTGCTTTCTACCTGGGTTTATGAAACCATTGTGAACATATTTTTCCCGCCCCGCCTGCTTTCTCTGTGATTCCCCCACTCCACTGCTCTCCTCCTCCTCCTCCTCCCCTCTCGCCCTTCTGAGATTGATTTGAGGCATTCTAGGAAAAAGCTTTTTTCTTTAGACCTGTGGTGCTGACGTACACATTGGTCAGTGGCCACTGCAGGGTTCTGATTAGAAGTAGTACAACTGCACTTTATGCCCCTTGTCATTATATACATTTTATAAGACTTGTATTGATTTTAAAGCAAAAGATTTTTACTCACAGTGTTGTATTTCTCTCTACTGTGCCATGCAGTGTCTACTGCTCCCTGTAGTGCTTCAAGAAGTATTCAGGTACCTTCATTTTTTGCACAACTTATAATGCCATGAATTCTCCAGACAATGAACACAAAAGACAATTTTCCCCATCAATCCACACTCAGTAGCCCATAAAATCATACTGAAGCATATTTCTTGAAATTTCTATAAATAAATTGAAAATGAAAAGATGAGGTTTCTCATTTGCCTGACTATTCAGACCTTTAATCAATACTTTGTAAGAAGCCATTTTCCAGTCTCCCTGGGTAAGTTTACTGGCTGGGTGTGGGCAATCCATTACATTCATACTGTCAGTTCATGAGATTGGATTAATATATATTGGTCTGATGTGTTTGTGCTGATACACTGTGTTTGGTTTCCACCAAACATGCCACTGCTTATTATGGCCAAAACCTGCTTTGGTCTCATCTGTCCAAATAACATTGTTCCAGGTGTCTTGTGGTGTATTTAGATGTAACTTTCAAAAACCTAAGCAGTTCTGTCACCTTGTTTACAAAAAGAAGGGACTTTCTCCTGTCAACCCTTGCAAATAAGCTGTGCTTTTTCAGTCTTGAACAATTGTACTGTGATTAACATTTACCACACTAGATGAGACCTGTAGAGTCTGATATGTATCTCTTTTTTTTTGCCTGCCTTTCAACTTTGCCCAGACTGACAACAATTGTTTCTCGAAGGTCGCTGCTGATGTCTTAGACAACTTTGGCATTGTGTTAACGCACACATGAATGCCTCGGATCAGCGAATTGATGATCCTGTTTTTATAGAAGCAGTAATGTGTCTTTACTTTTTCACAGGACTGCATAGAGTGGTGCCTGTGTGGGCGTATCCCACCACCTCTTCTGCCTGAGGTGCCACCTTACTCTTTTGTGCAGCTGACTCTCGTCAACTCATCTGGAGATTTTTTCAGAGATCTTTCTGTGTTTGGCTGCATTTGTAACATCTCCCCCTGGATTCTGAGCAGTCTCTTGGTTCTTTTCATTGAGGAGCACCTACAGTTGATTCTGCTGCTGCCTGCAAATGCTCTGAGTTCTGCACAAATAGTTAAGTCTGGCTAACTTCCAGTAGGCTGTCATGTCCCTTTCAGTTATAGTTTCTTCTTCCTGCTATGAAGATTTGATTGGTTTTGTTGAGACACTTATCCTTCTGGCAGCTTCTTCAATTTCTGCCATGGAAAGAGTGACAGTTATCAGTCACTTTAGGAAGATTTCTGGTTCTGAACTATTTCCATATCACAATTATTAAGGCAGATGTTCTCCTGAGGAAAAAAAAAAATCAAGCTCTAGAAATAGTTTTCTCTCTGATGTGTGTCTTCCCACATTTTCATCACAGAGGAAAGAATGCAAAGAATTGAAATGTATGCCTTAAGATTTATCCTGACATCCAAACTCTGTCCAGTTTATTCAGTCCATTTAAGTGATTAGCAAATCAAAGAGCATGCATCTAGGAATCTAGAGTAGAGTCTAAACGTTTTGTTAATAAGGTGTTTCAGTTTTGATTTTTAACTAGTGCTGTTAATCTCGTTAAAATGACGTTAACGCCATAACGAGGCAAATCTCCGTTAGCGAGTTATCGCAGATCGCCCCGTGAATGGGGCTGCACGGCGTCAGCGCAGCGTGGTTAGCTCGTAAATGGTAAATGGACTGATTCTAGCACTTTTCTACTCTCCCGGAGTACTCAAAGTCCTCTATTCTTTGAGTACTCCGGGACTAAGTTTCTTAGTCCTTCCATTCATACACATTCATAGGAAGCCACTAACCTTCTGATCAGTGGATGACCTGCTTTACCTCCTGAGCTACAGCCATCCCTCGTTAACGCGTTAGCGCCGTCCAGCCCCACGCACGGGGCGATCCGCAATAACTCGCTAACACGTTAATGGCATTAATACGGTTATGGCGTTAACATCATTTTAACGAGATTAACGCTGACAGCACTATTTTTAACAAATTTGCACACGTTACTGAAAACTTTTCTGTCATCATTACGTTTGTGAATATTTTTTGATGGGGCAAATGCTCATTTTATCCAGTATTAAAATTTAAAAATTTATTTTAAATTTAAATGTGTAAAACTGCACTAAATGTGCAGGTGAAGTGAAAAAGGATTAGTGACTGAAGCTGAACATTTAATAACAAAATTTCATGTTCTACAAGTATTTGAATTTTAAAACAGAGAAAGGTACAGGGAGGCAGAAAAAGAGGCATAAGGTAGTCAACAAAATTGATGAAGAAAAAGAGACAAAGTTCCTGCCAAAGCACAAAGACAAATATATTGACATAATTAAAAGGCATTTGGATGTCTCTTCTGTTTTTCCAGCAATCCTCAGCAAGGCCATATTAGACATATTGAGCTTCACTAAAGCCATTAATCTAATTCAAAACAAACTGAGCACGGAAATTTGTACCACATGCACAGGGGACACATGAACATGCGTTCAGCTTGTGTGTAAATTAACAGTTATCCTTTTGAAGGAGTTGAATACTGACTGAAATTATTTTAAATTCAAGAGAAATTTCTGAATACTAGGGTGCTGTTTCCCCAGGTAATAGCTACTGAACATCATGAAGTTTTGCATGCTAAAGAGAAAACAATAATTGTTTCAGTGGCATTATGAGCATGTCTCCTCATTGTTAGTATACTCATGTAGGCTCGGTCCCAATGCAGGCAATAAACAATTGGTTTTGGTTGCTCCTGTGGCATTAATAAATCTCCCACTTCCAGCCCTTGCAGCCAAATGGCAACATGATGTACTCTCAGCAGAAAAGTCTAAACTTTCTGATGTGTTTCTACTTAATTTGGTTAACAAGCTTGAAAGCAACAGAAAAAGGTTTGAAGCCAACATTGCAAAGCGAAATTGCCATTTAGACTGAGCAGCATTTGCCTGTCTGATTTTAGACAAACGATGTGGATAATTTTCTTTAAAAGGTGGGTGGTTTATCACAGAGAGCATCTGCCACTCCTTTAATGACACAGAAAACATGAAAACAATGATCAGCGACTAAAACAATTAGGTTATGAAAAGAGTTAAAAATAGTAAAAGAGGCTAAAAGACTCACCAAGCACCATCATCCATTAATGTTGTTTTTCTCCACTAACTTAGTGGTGACTTAAAGAGACCAGAGATTTCCATTTTGGTCAAAACACTGATTTATGCCTTTGTTTGTTTGGCAGATGGTCCTCGAATCTAGTCACTTCAGCTTCCAGAGCAGTAGCTTGGCTTTCAGTTTGGTCTTTTTTTGCTTGTTGTTTTTGTCTTTATTTATTTTTTTAAAAAAGGCACAACTTTACTTACAGTCATATGCATTGGTGTGGTTTGTTTTTACGGTTTTCCCTGGCTGTATTTTAACTGTGCACTGTAACTATCCATTTCTTTCCAGCTTTTAACTTGATGCCTGCCCTAATATTACTGTGCACAATGGGGACTATTTTTCCATTTCTTTTGTGCAATGAGGGATTTTAGAAATCAAAGTTTTATGAAACATTCAAACAAAGATTGGGAGTAGGACTGGCTTCATCCTTGGTTAGCAGTGCAAGACTAAAATTGCTCAGAGAGGAGCGAGATGCAACGTGGCGAATGATTACATCTTTCAGCAGGCAATCAAACTTTAACAGCATCTGTGTTGAATTTGGCAAGCCATGCCAGCATCTGTGTTGAATTTGTAGCCGCGAGCTGCTGTGACAATGCATTTGTGTTGGCCACAGCACCTGTCTTCAGACAAGTATCAGATGTGAATTTAGCATTTGTTTTCATTGTAATACAAATGCTAATGCTTAAAAACTTGTAAGCACACGGGCTACTAGATTAAAAAACAAACTGCCATGCCCTGAGGAGTAAAATGTTCTCTTCATTTTGGAGAAACATGTTGGGATTCATATAAAAGACCAATTAAACACTCAGCGAGGGCGAGTGGGACAGACTGCTGCATAATGAAGCCGTGCAGCTAGCAAACAGTGGAAAAACCAGTAAAAAGAGATCAAAAGAACAAATTTGAGCAGAATAAATGTAGCACCTGAAGATACCACAAACAGAGATAACTCAAGAGGCCACTTACACCTGAGGGGAAATATGTTTGTTTATGACAGATGGAGAGCAGCAGAAGCCGACAGAGCCAGAACACGATGAAACAAACACACAACTAATGAAGCATTAATTGCTACTTACACCTGTTCAACGTTTGCAACAATCTACAAAAATTTGATGAGATTTTGCAGAGTTTTCAAATGCCTGGATTTCTGAACAAACGTGTGCACCGCATCAGTGTCAAGCCTGGGACTGTAATATTAGGATGGAACAGTCATATTAATTTCCCCAGTGCGTCATTTCTATTAGCTCATATCAGTTCTCATGTAACCAATATGAACCAATCAAATCTTGGTTTTAAAAAAAGTACTGTCACTGATTTTGCTCTGTGGCTTTATTTGTTTTGCCTTTCATTCTACTCAGAAATTTGACATCAGAGGAGATTTATTTGATAGAAGAAGAAGTTTTCTTTTTCTGTCTGTGATGCATTTTATTTTTCAGCTCAGTTTAAATGAAAATGGTAAATGGTCTGTATTTGTATAGCGCTTTACTTCTTCCTAAGGACCCCAAAGCACTTTACACAATCATCCACCCATTCACACACTGGTGATGGCAAGAAACAGTGTAGCCACAGCCGCCCTGGGGCATTGACAGAGGCGAGGCTGCCAGACACTGGTGCCACCGCCACCAGTAGGCAACTGGTGAAGTGTCTTGCCCAAGGACACAACGACCGAGACTGTCGGAGCCGGGGCTCGAACTGGCAACCTTACGATTACAAGACAAACGCCCAAATCTTGAGCCACAATCGCCCTTAATGCTTCAAAAAGGTTTCAAATGTATAGTTGCTGAGAGCTGTGATAACGCTTAGACACGAGGCAAAGGAGAAGCAGTGCAGTAAAAATCGTTGGAGTGAATATTATTAATAACTAGAAAGTGCATTTTCTGAAGAAACTGCAGTGTGAATGCTTGAATCTGAATGTATGCACTGAAATGAATTAATTGCTGAATTTTGAGTTAAAAATATTGAATGAGATTTAAAAAAAAAACAAAAAAAAAAAAAACGAATTTAACCTGAAAACAAAGGTGCTGAACTGCTAAAAGCTGAAGGTTACACAGAAGGAGGAGTTGGAAAAAAACTGAAAATGTTTTAAATGTAAATTAGAAAACCCTAAGAAATGAGAAAAGAACATTTAGAGTCAGAAAACATCTGAATGAATATTAAAAGGTCATATTCTTTGAATCACTGAATGACTAAAATGTGATCCCTCCACTTTGATCCACACAGTTTAAAAAATTTAAATGCCTGAGCTTTGAAAGATACGGTGTTGGAAAGAGAACAATAATGGCGACAATTTGAGGGTAAAATGATGGCTGTAACACTGTGGACACAGCAGCAGTTGAAAGAGAAGTGTTTAAGATGAATCTTGGCAGAGTGGCAGGCAGAGCTCGTTAAGCAGGCAGGTGTGAGCCTGGTTGCTATAGTGACCGCACCCAATGGCTCCATACACACGTACACAGACATGCGCCTCACTTTTGCTGCTTAAAATGAACAGAAAAGTCAGGCCGAAACAAATCGCTCCCAAATGAAAAGTAAAAGTCGTATTGACAAAATTCTTTCACCGTGAGCGACAGCAATGTCTAGTCTACCTAATTCTCAGTTTTCATGCCTGTGGAGCTTATTATATGGACGTGGTGACAGTGTAAAGACACCATGCTCTTCTGATTTTCAAACGAACCTTCTGAGCCATTTTAACATTAGAGTCTATGGAAGAGTTGGAGGGAGGAGGCTGTGCATTGGTGACATTTATGAAAGAACCATAACACCTAGTACAATAGTAAACACATTGGATGAAAGAGGACAGCCATGGCTACGTTTTGAGGGTAAAATCATACCTGTAGAGCAAACGCTGCGGACACAGCAGCAGTTTTAAAAAAGATTTTAAGATTAATTTTGTTGCTCCTCTCACTCTAGCAGTTGAGCTGCCTCACTCTAGCCCCAACATTCCGTCCCATACACACCCATTATAAACTCTGAAACGGGTGAAAAAACATCATGAAACTTAAACTGGAACTGAAGAAAAAGTATAATAGATATTGAAAAGATAAATACAAGTTGAATAGTTGAATGTCTTGTCTTCGTTTTAAAGTTTGAATGGTGGCTCTATGTCAATGTATGTGGAAGTAGATACAGTTTAAAGAGGAGGAAGTTGAATGAGAATTTGAAGGGTCTCCCCATTGAAATACATTATAAATTTTTGTTGAAAAAAGTTGAATAATATTAAAAATATAAATGTTAAAAATGAGAAAAATAGAAGCAATGTTGTCCAAAAGAATAGGAATCTAACGGTGTTTGAATGGTTTTTCTAAGTTGAACGGTTTTGAAGGAGTAGGCTTTCAAAAAACGTACGGAATAGATAATAATAAAATAGAATAATAATAATAAAGATTCGAATAACAATACTGTGAATGCTTTTCAAGCATTCACACTAATTAATTAGAATTAAATATAAAATGCAAATGAGGCCCATGGAGTTTCCTTGTGATAAGCAACCAAGTTATGTTTTCTCTGTACAATCAAAACTGCTCCCAACAATCATAGATGTTTACATCTGCGCTGTAACTGCAATAATTTAATCAAGCGATTCGCACTACAGCCTGGTTTGCCTCTTATCTGTAGTTAATTTTATTTTATTTAATAACTGTACAGTTCTCTGTTTATAGTAACCATTGTCCTTGATGTAAATATGTAAGAAAAATTGTGTATGTTTCTGTTCTGTGTCCTGTGTAGTTTTTGTTGTATATGTGCCTTTCTGGCTGCTGTTACAGCCAAATTTCCCCTTGTGGGACAATTAAAGGATTATTCTATTCTATTCTATTCTTCTTATTCATTATTCAAAAAAATATTCTGGCTCAGCTGAGCTGTTTAGTTTAGTACAGATTTAAAGGTATATTTGTTTGAGTCCATGTCCCCTGATTTAAACTTCACCTGTGAATCTCTTTGCATGGTCTTCTTTTACGGAGGATTAAAATTCACTTTTGGAGGTTGTGCGTGTGGCAGTAAAGTGTCAAGTTTTGTGGGGGCTTTTTTGTTTGTTAGCAGCTCAGTGTCCACGAATTTCAATGTACCATTTTGAATTTTTTGTGATTGTAGATACCAATAACAACTCGAGCTGATTTAATTTGGGTGAAAAGTGGATCAAGGTCAAGGTCACACCAAATGTCAAAATCAGTAAAAACTCTATTAATCAAAATTCTATATGGAAAAATCACAACTAGGCCTTGAGGGACATGAGTAACTAGGTTGACTAAGCTTTTGCCCTTGACCTTCATTGTTAACCCCTAAGGTCAAAGTTAACCATAAAAAAAGAAAAAAAATGATTATGATATATCATATGAAAGGCCATAGAGAAAGCTGTACTAGACACTCTTTATTTTGTCAATACGACACTCTGCAGCATCACAGTGATGAATGAATATATCTTTAGCTTATATAAGCCAAAGATTTCAGCCAATTCTGCTGCAATCATGGATGAAGATAATCATTTTAGTATAATTTTTGGTATGTAATACTTAAAGGTCGTAGGTCAAAGGTTAGACATCAGCGTAATGTAATAAAAGCAGGTTGACGTCAGTATGTTGTAATAAAAACATCACAAAACATCAGTTTTTGTATAACCTTTGTCCTTCGGGGGGCACTGCGCTCTCTAATCGATCTCATTTGTCTTCGTTTTTACCCTCTGGTTAGTTTTGTTTTCAGTGGCCTTTTAACTGTTGCTCATGTGGTTAATCTCAGGCATGAGATTGTCTATAGTAATATTTTCTCAGTTCCTCTTCATTCTCTGTTATTTATCTCTGTTATTTATTTGGGAGAAATTTATAAGTGGTGCTGTCCTTTGCAATGTCATCTCACAGGAAGAAGGTTTTAGGTTTGAATCATCTGATGGGCTGAGAGTTTGCATTACCACCATCCTTTCCATTCAAATGTAAAATGTGTTTATAAGAAATGCTAAGACTATTGTGCATTGTGCATTAAGAGTGAGACATTGTCTGTTTCTTTCTGTAAGCTATACCAATTTATAAGTGCAAAGTTTCCACATTGTAGTTTGGGTTGGTTTTTACTGAAATCTCTCAAAAACAATTTCTGTATTAAAACGTTGATATTTTCATAGATAGATATATACTGTGTATAGATACACACACAAAAATAGCCTCTGGTGGTCATAATTAATGCATGAATGAATGAAGGGGTTAAGTAATCTTTGTAGCAAGAAACAGAATAATTTATTATCTGACAAATATAACATTTGCTAATTAATGCACCACCACATGTCCAATGCCCGCAAGAGTAACATGTGAGTAGCTTTTCACAGAAATATTGTCATTTGCATCGAGTCATCAGACAAATGTCAGTGATGACAATGTCAATAATTGCGTAACCAATATCACTCACAATGTAATAATTCTCGTGGATGATTAATTGAGCAGTACCACGGGAACATGAACGACAGTTGGAGCTCTGAAGAACTCGGCGCAGATCATTACACCAGTAACGATGAAGCAACACAGATCAAAGTGACAGCAATGACACTCGCTGCACTGCCTGATGTGAGATGAGATCCTCTGATGACCTTGGACTGCTACAAGTGAGGAGCAGTCACTATAACAATAAAACTGGCTGAAAATTCAACAAGTTTTTAGCGACTTTATTTGTGGGCTGACTCCCTGCCTCCTGAAACCGCAATGGTCCTGCCTTGTTGACCCAGTGTTTTGTGTTCTTGGACTTTCAAGCTCACTTTATTGTTTAATATCCTCTGTGTGAATCGCATTTTGCCTATTGTTTAAGTTTAATTCTGTGTCATTTTCCTGTTTAGTTTTTACTTCTCACTTCCTGTTTTTTTTTTGGTAAGCGTCTACATTTAATTCAGTTCTATTTCCACTCCTGCCTCATTGTATTGATTATCTACGCTTGTGCTAATTTGGCCCAGATGTCTCCACTTCCCTCATTACATTGCGTGTGTATACGTAGCCTCAGTTTGCCTGAATTGCCACATTGTGCTGTTCCCCTACCTGCCTGTTGCACTGTATGCGTCCCTGGGTTTCCTGCTATTCTCTGTTTTGGATTACCAGCAATAATAAAACTTTGTCCTGTGTTTCGAATTCTGAAAGTGTGTGATGCTTTCGGGTCCTAACCTGCAGCTCAAATCTGTCCATCAAGAGACAAGAGATTTATGTGGTGTTCACAACAGTCAGTGGCCTTACCTTTGACCTGCTAGAGATTGGAATTTAATTTATTTTCCAAGACAAAATTATTACACTCCAATTTACTCCACTTTACAGAATATGAAGAAAAAAAAACAAACTTCAAAAATACGTCATGTATAAATCCACTTTCACATTTAAAAGCTTCAAACTTCCAATTTTTTAAATGACAAATAAAATGAAAAATAATATTTCTAGAGTAACTTGCTAGGCAATCCTTGCCTTTGTGCTGCACAAGATCTGCTGACCTGCTGAGGGTCTAAGCAGGTCATGTCATTATTTTCTTATTACTCAGAAAGTGTCTCCATGCTATCAGCTGGAAGCAATTCTTGGCTCAGCACAAGTTAATGCATTCGACCGGCAGGTAATGCATCAATGCATCTGTTTAATTGTTCATTAGCTGAAGATGGTGGAATCCTGTTCCTATGTTCCTATAAAATTTGGAGAAACATAACTCAAAATTTCGAGTTACTTTTCTCAAAATTATTTTGAGTTATTAACTCAAAATTTTGAGTTAGCTCTGCCAATCAGTAATCTACATGAATGAGGTCACTTTCTTGTTACCCAGAAGCATATGGCGCAGAGTAACGCGCACTCAAAACCGGATCGCAACACTTTGGGGCTTTCGCGAGTACGTTTGCTGATAGTAAGGCCATGTGATTCAGCAAGGATTTCATCATTTTTGAAGCCACGCTGAAAATACTCAGCAATCTGTGCATTCATGACTGGATGTAATACCGGTAGCTTAGCTGTAGCATTTGTACCTGAGGGCTTCAGCTTCTGGGTAACAAGGAAATGACGTCATTCACGTAGATTACTGATTGGCAGCGCTAACTCGAAATTTCGAGTTATTTTTCTCAAAATTGTGAGTTAATAAGTCAAAATTTCAAGTTAATACGTCGAAATTTTGAGAAAATAACTCGAAATTTTGAAATTATGGATCCTTTTCCCCCGGATAAGCTGGAGGAGGTGGCTGGGGAGAGGGAGGTCTGGGCCTCTTTGCTTAGGCTGCTGCCCCCGCGACCCGGCCCCGGACAAAGCGGATGAAGATGGATGGATGGATGGATGGATCCTTTTTTTTCTTTTGTGGTGGAAATGGGCTTCCATATGTTCCAGATCATTTGTACTCACTTTATCCTCTGGTTACTACCAGTTTTGTTTTGAAACTAGTTTTCCTGTGTATTTTCACTCTTTGCCACCCTCTTTAATATCAGTGCCTTATAATCACTTCTTCCTGGCATGTGTGTTTCTTCTCTCAGTTTTTGCTAGCTTGTTATTGTGTTTTCAAAATTTCTACCTTTTCCATTTTATACTTTTATCATTTTTTAACTTGATTATTTTGTTGGATTTCTTTCTACCTCCTTCCATCTGCCTTTAATGGGTTTGGGCATCTGTAATTTAAGATGAAAGGCCTTTTATTTTTATTGCATACCATTGTGCCTCATATTTCTGTCAGCAACTGGGCAATTTTTATATAAAATAAATTACTTCTAAAAAAATGACATTTGGAGGGGTTGGAGAAACATTCAGTTGGAGATCATTTCTCAGCCTCTACCATTACTCCTATACAACTCTTTGCTTTATCCTCCACTCAAACCAGCCGATATTGATTAAGCATCTTCTCTGTGTGAGACCAGTATTTCTGAAAGTAAGATATCAGCTAATAATTTCACCCCATTCTGAAGCCTTGCTTAACCTTCTTATGCAAAGAAAGCTACCACCATAGCCAAATGGACCAGTTACCAACCCCCTGCTGTCTTTGCGTTAATTAATTGTACTAAATGTCAGATAGCTGCTGGCAAGGGTGCAGGCGATTAAAGGCGGCCATCATTTAGCAGGTCATGATTTTGATAAGGGCAATTAGACCACAAGCTGCTGCAGAAAATCAATGGGCAAAGGAAGAGGCTGCCTCGCAGAATTTATCAGGTCTGTGGAGCAGAGAGAGGATTACAACAAAGGCTTGTCTGAGCAGAAGACAAATTCAGGTGAACCCTGAGGTGTCATAATTTCCTAGCAAGTTTTACAACGGAAGAACATTTGAATATTTATGCAAAACAGGTCAGTCAGTTTTATCTAGACTTGCTGATGAATGACTAAAGTGAAAGGTGAAATCAGAAATTTTGCCAACTTTCTTTAATTACGAGAGACATCACACTTTTTCATATTTCTCTTTATGTCAAAAAGTGCTTTCATTTGTTCCAAATTATCCGACAGTCTCAGATATCATTATTGAAATACAATAAAACCTTGCAGAGCGGAATATTATAGACTTCACATATATCTTTTAATAAGTCGTTTCCAAAAAACCCACTTGATGTGCCAATAAAAGGTTTTCCCTCTTGCGCTCTTTCAGCATTTATCTGCATTTCTCCGATCACGTGACCTCTGGCAGGTTTGGTTCACATGCATATGAGTGATGCCGAGGGCAGATAAAGCATCCTGTGGTAATGAAATACTCCACATCTGACAAATAGGAGTCTTCACAGCTCAGGTTTTATTAGATTTAGCCCTTTTTAAATGTCTCCTCAGTGGCATGGAGGCAGCTTCACTTTCAGCTGTGAGGCACATGCAGCACACATAATGTCTCAGTATTAGCTTTACTTCATTCTCAAGGTATGACAGGCCACATGCATCTGTTTGGTGAAACCCTATCATCTCCTGCATGTTCTTATATTGACAAAAAGCTGAGGTTTTATTGTGACATTTAAAGTCTTCTATTCACAGGCTGTAGTATTGACATGCAGCTGCTAACATGAAAATCTGTCAGCTGTTCCATGGAATAGAGGGTTAAAAATGATGATGGAAAAGATTGCGTTTGTCAGCTATAATATGTTTGTTGGCCCTCAGGTCATACAAAGACAAGAAATATGGGAATAAACCAAAAGCGTTTCATAGCAGTGGTGCAGTCTAAGATCCTTATGAGGATTTAATTCAATTTTTTGCTTCGACATTTGAACTTTTGTGGGGGGTTTTCTCCTTTTTTTAACCAAATATTTGACACATTATGGGAAAAAGTCTTTTCCTTGCCCTTTGGAATAGTAGCCATTCCTCACTAAACCACAAAACCTTTACCCAACATTTTCCATTGTGTCCAAATGGTAAAACATTTCAGTGTCGACAAACAAAGCAGAGTCACAAAAATATAGAATAAATGTCAATTATTATGTATGGATCCTACATTTACTTTTTATTATCTTCTGGATTTCCTCTGTTGCCTCACACCAAGAAGGTCCTGGGGTCAAATCCACCATCTGACCGGCGCCTTTCTGTGTGGAGTTGCATGTTCTCTCCGTGTTTGTATGGGTTCTCTCCAGGTACTCCTTCCTCCCACCACCCAGGTGGGGGTGAGGGTGAATGGGTGTTGGCCATGTGACAGGCTCATGACCTGTCGGTGTACCCCGCCTCTCGCCTTATGGTAGCTGACCCTGCATCTCTGAATTCAATAAGTGGAAGAGAATGGATCAGACGGATGGATGGATACAAGCAGTGATTAGCATAAAAGTGTAAATTAAAATGCAATACAATGAAATAAAAAATACATAAGTAAAATACATAAAATAAGTACATTAAATGCAATTAATTAATGTAATTATACATTTACAGTAACTTCACTGTAAATAAAAAGATTAGCAATTGCCGTAAATTCCACTTAGCAGCAGAATCATTTTTTGTTTTAAAAAGTGTTTATTGTAAATTTAATGTGAGCATTTTTTATAGTAACTGGCTGCCAGGAAGTTACTGTAGAATTTACATCAACCTGTTTGCATATTGTTTGTTTTTTTAAACTTCTCAACAAACACATAATTTTTTTTCTTTTTTCCTTCTGTTTTTAACACAAAAATCTAAACAGAACTGAACAACCTTAAAAATGTTTTGATACAATTTAGTGCAAGTCAGATATATCAGCTGTGTTTATTGTCTCTGTGGTATATTTACTCACCTCCACCTGTATGGCTTTGGTTTGTACAAAGATAGTACATTTCGGACCAAAGTCTAATATGGATGTGCGGTTAGCAGTAAGTCATAAAAGCAAATCTGGAGTGTCTCAGCCAAGCATCAGCAAACAATCACTGTTCTCAGTTCATTTCCATTGTTATCCTGCCATCACTGGATCTTTAAAACAAGAAAAAGAATGACTCAAAAAAAGATTCATTCGCATTCAAAAAAACAAAAGATGGGTTTTCCAGTAGCTGAAATTGATCTATTTCAGAAGCTTTTTCTAATTAGTTTTGTAATTTTTAGTTTTTATTAATTCTATTCAGCATCTGTTTATCCTCCAGATCCAGATGTAGCTACTTTATTTTTCTGTTTCGTGTACTCGTTTCTCAGTCCTCCTGCCTGTAATATGGAAATACAACTTAGTGGGCCACCTTGAAGGATGTCTGACTCCCTAAAATACATCTGGCAGGAGAAAGAACCGAGGCTGTTTAGGGGGGGCTTGTGTTTTGTTTTGCTTTTCACTCTTGATGTATCACAAAAAGCTTGGCACACAATTATAACACAAAAAATACTGAAAAAAAACATTTCACTTCAACTCATGATGAAGATTAATAATTGATTGCAACACATTGTAATACCAATTGCCATCAAAATGGAACTTCATTAACCAATGTGTGACAGACTAGTGCAACACCCTCTGGCTTACATTCAAAGTTACAGCAGATCATGAGTCTCCAGGTTTAACACTGATCCCAAACAATTAAATCAGAAGGTAAAGGTAACTTTGAATAGCATTATTATTATTATTAGTAGTAGTAGTAGTAGAAGTAGTAGTATTTTCTCTTTTTATAGTGATATAAAGCAATTGTGCAGTGGTAATCTGATATCGCGAGAGCCTTAATTCAAGCATATCAAATAAACCCCTGGTACACTATCCAAGTTATACCGCCCCTTGTTCCCTGTGACAGCTGAGACAGGTTCCAGTCCAAGCTGTTAAGAAAGTGGATAGATGGACTTCATATAAATACCAACCATGCACATTTTGTGATCGTGTCTGTGCATTTTCAGCTTATTTTATGTTATTTTCCACCATAATTGACACACAAATTGGTTAAGGTTCATATAAGGTGTGAAAGAGCACACGAGAACCAAAATATATGCTGTGTGCAATAATATGCAAAGAAAACGCAGGTGCAATGTCATGATACCAAGCCTGCGATATCGTCTTTCTAATTTCACGCTGATGAGTGATGCTGCCAGTAACTGTAGCGGCACGGTAAACCTTAGTGTGAGACTGTTTGTACTGGACACCTGTTGGGTATGAATTTACCACCGCAGGGCTACAGCTCCAATAACTACGTGTTCTTTGCTAATGTGGCTGTTTAAACAAAGTGCTCTCAGGCAGTATATACACAAACAGCAACAACGTCTGACATGTGTTTGTGAGTCATAGAAGAAAAACACCTTTGAATGTGCAAGTAATGTTTAGTCGTCTGCTTTGAAATACAGAGAATAGGTAGAGTAGGAAGGAATAAATTCCACCTTCACAAACCTAACATCTGCTTACAATATATAGCCTATCAAACCGTGTGCATTCTTTAAGCTATTCAGCAAAACCTGTATTCAAAGGAAATAATGCTTTGTTGCTCCTCCAGGAATTCAACTTGTGAAAAGTCTTGTTATTGCTTCTTTTGCTCTCTGTTTCATTTTTCATTTCTCAGTGATAGCTAAAAGTGCCACAAATTGATAAAAAAGATGGCTTATTTCATTTAAAGATGCACCAAGCTGTGAAAATCTGTGGGAGGACTGGTCCCCTCTTTTTTCTCTCTCAGCCTTTGTGCGTCATAACAACTTTTCCATTTAGGCGCAAAGCTTCTGAGTGATTTGTGTGGCGGTAGCTTTTTTTACATAACAAGTATTTTTATTAGTATCACCTCTGTACACTTTGAGGAGATTGAGTGAAAAGGGTGGGCTGTAATGCCCGGAGCAAACACTAACCAGGAATAATCACCGATTCAGAGGGATGAATGGAACACAATGCATCAAGTGGCAAGCGGAAATTGCAAAGGCCAAAGCATCATATGATGAAACCATTTCTGTAAATTAGATATTTACTCATCTTTGGGAGAAAACCAGGAGACAGCAAATAGGTTGGGGCGAATGTAATGTGGATTCACAGCACAGTGCAGGCAGTAATAATGTCTAAATACGGACCAGACCTCAGGGTCTAGGTCGCACTAAACTGTGTGTTTTTGTAACCTGAAACACTGTAGCCATAACCAACAAATTACTGCCATTAATAAAAATAAACACTCCATTTTCTTCGTGTTTGGACTAACCATTGGCACAGCATGTTCACGCCGGATCCAACTGTGAATAAATCAGAACACATAGCTCTGCCTTCTCTCTTGCTGTAATCATATTATAGACACATATCATGGGGTGAATGTAGTGTTGTCACAAATCTAGAGTTTTAGACATTTTATCAGCAGATCGTGGACATTTAAATGAAATTACGTGATGCACCACTTCATAATGGATGTTTTTGGAGCAGTTTCTAAGGTGTTATTTGAGTTTAGAAGTATTAACCCATTAGAAAACCAGTCAGTTGAATCTTCATGTTAAAGTTTAAACCTCCTGGCTGACAGACAGTTACGGAGGTTTGGTGACAGGGACAATTTCACTTGCTTGTGTTTGTAATGTGGTGGCACATTACAAAAATCAGCACTTTATCCTGGCTTTAACTGTGGACAGATCTCCTGCTTCTGTAAACATCCTTTAATAGAACATAAAAGTATTTCAAAATGGCTTAGGAAATTTACAGTTTTATTGCTATAATAAATTAGATTTACTGTACAACAGTTGCGGTGGTTTGGGGATTCCCAGCAAAGGACCCAAACTCTGAAAGATGTGGATGGGGAGGGTGAAGCTTCTAAAGACTAAGAATGCGCTGTTTCACATGTGTAATGAGCACAAGTGCTTTGGGTTTCTGTTGTTTTTTGCACACTACAAAACAAATGCAACCAGCCACCCTATATTGTTAGAAAAAACCCAAATAGGTCTTAAGTGGTAGCAGAGCAGATGTCACCATTTGGCTTGGAATTTGCAAATTTTGGTCAGTTTAGTGCTTTTGTGATTTATTCTTTATTCTTTATTTTGTTTTTTGTAGAGGGTCTAATAAAATTATTCCAAAAGCACTCTGTAGACTGAAGTTAGTAACCAAAAAATATTGAAGTATGCCTGTAACAGCCAGGGTAGCACTGGCATCCATTAATAGTGAGTGAAATGTGGCAATAATATAAAGGGGTTTATCTTAAAAGAATATATTTTATTTTTAGGCAGTCAAGATAATTAAATGATTTAGTTGAGCATCTAAAGAACAGCAGAACCAGAGACACAGTCATGAAGCACACTAGCACCCACACAGATAGGAACACATTCAGTCACGCTAACAAAAACATTCCCCACACATCATAATAACACAATGAACTCAATCAAGACTTCATAAAAACACACTATTGTACCGTTGCTGACAATAGTGAGACCTGGCTTCTGTCCTTCGTTCCGTTTATTTTATGACAGACAGACTTTCCTCCGAGTAAACACCGCAATCTTTTTTTCAATCAAACATCACCGCACGCCATCCCTGAAGAAGATTCCTCCACATCCTCTTATGCCCAATTTTATTTGCTTTTTGGATACCCACTTTTTTCTCATCACAGCTGCTCCAAATATCAATAAAAGGCTTAATTATCATCTTTTTGGAGCTATCCTGTGTAACCCACTATTGCCTGTTGTTATTTTTCCACTTCATCAGATTTAGTGCGCTAAAATGCTGCAATAATATTGTGCAGCTCATGGATGTTTCTGTTTGCATCTCCCCAGTGTTGCATCAGAATGTTCATCATCCCCTTGTGATGGGAGAATGGATGGGAAGCCTTCGGGAGGTCTCTGAAATTACTCACAATGTCCTTCACATTGAATTTCCCTTTCTGCCCACCAAAAACAGCACCAACTACCTGCCTGCTGTTTGTGCATGTATATTTATATGCACGATGAGAAGTGACTCCAAAATGTTTCTGGCGCTTTGTCTCTTATCCTGCCAACCCCCCCACCCCACCCCACCCCCACCCCCCCCACCCTGCCTATCGTCTGAGTTGTTGTTTTCATTTTTGTGCTACAAGTTCCCACTTGGTCAAATCGTCACAGGGGAGGAGAGGTCACCAGATACAAGAGGGGGAGAAGAAGGAGGAGGAGGAGAGAAGATGGAGAGGATGAGTAATGACAGGAAAAGGATAAATGAGTGCAGGAAGGGGAAAATAGATAATGAAGATGAAGAAAAGAGAATAGAAGAGAAAAGAACAAAAGGAAAGGAAAGGAGAAAAGAAGGATCAGGGGTTTTTTTTAAAGTGGGGGGGGGGGGGGGCAGCAGAGAAAACAGAAATGGATGGGAATGTAAAGAGGGAAGGTGGGGTAAAAAAAAATCCAAAACTGGGACAGAAGAAGGAAGAAATGAAATGAAATGGAAAAAAAACCCCAAAAATTAAAAGGAAAATGAGAGAAGAGGCAGTAGAGCGGGGGTGTGCAGTTCCAGAATAAGCTTGGATGTTTATCGTTAATCCCCTCAGGAAGGGTGAAATCTTGTGAGAACTGACTACTGTGGAACCCTGGACAGACTCCATGTGGAGAGGGCAAGAGGCACCACACACACGCACGCACACACACACACACACGCAGATTCTAGAAGTTCAGCTCCAGTCATAACTCAGCAGGGTGCTAAGTGATGAGGACTGAGAACTGTTACGCAGCAGCTCACCCCCTGCTAATTCAAAGTCCATTTTGACAGCTGAGATATTGATTGAAATGAACATGTTTAGTGGCAGTTTTAGTAAGACATTAAGTCATAAGACATAGATCTTCCTATCTGTCAAGATGTTAATAATGCATTACAGTGAATGATAACCACAATGTAAACATCCGCTCACTGAGCTCAATCGACTTCTCAGGAGAAGCCTGGAGAGATCCTGACATGTTTTATGAAACAGAGACAAAAGGTGCTGAACTGTTTCCCATGCATTCGAAATATGAAGACATGCATTTTGACCATCGAAACTCGCTGTTCTTGACTAATTCCCAACAGCATGCTGAGAGCACGACTTTGATGTGTTATTATTTCTCCTACATGTTATGGGAGATTGATGTCTGTATTTCCCTCAGACAACTCCCCCACGGCTTGAGTAATTCCCCCAGAAACAAACAAAAACCAAAAAAACGTGATGAGGAAAGAGTGCAAGCCTGTGCCAGATGTAATCTTCCCCAAAGCGTAGCTCTCATCCCTTTTTTCTTTTTTCTTTTCCAAGCCAATGCTGACTAGCTGACTAGTGCAATCGAAACAACTGATCATCCCATCAGTATTCACAGCCAGGCCCTATCCCTACTGCTATCTACCTCGCTGCTAGCCACGTGAAGCCATTTTTTTTGTCTCATCTTTCATATTCTGCATCTCTTTTTGAGCTCTACACCAGCTCCCACCTAAAAGGTTTGATGAATTAAATAATTAAATAATGGAATAAATTAGCAGAAAGCAGCAGAAAGTCTGTCATGAAAACTGTATGTGTTTTTGTTGGGCATTTTGCAGTTTCCTTCAAAGCATATCCACATGGGATGGGAAGGGAAGAGGCAGATGGATGAGAGGTTAAAGGGGAAATACAATGAGTAGGATTCAAAACAGATCTGGAAAGCAGATCTCTAGTACTGCAGAAGATCTCTACAGCACCTGCTGTGTGAGGAGTGCTAAGAAAATCTTTAAAGACACTATAGGCCCTGGACACCATTTGTTCAAGCTCCCACCATCAGGCAGGCAGTTTAGAACTAAGAATGAATGCACAAATAGACTGAAACAACTTATCTCAAAAGCTGTAGTACAAAAGCCGAGTCATCATCAGTCTGGTAGGAAGAGTTATGTACCTTATTTTCTGTGCAATATTTTAGGTTCATATATACATATTTTTCTTTTATTTCTGTTAAACATGTTTGTGAAGCTTTTTTTATTTGGTCATAAAAAATGGAAACATGGTGTCTAATCAAATACATATTCCTCCTGGCATTGTGCAGGCTTCCAGAAACACTGTAGGGAAACTTGCATGGATATTAAACAGATTTCTAGGAGATCTTGTTTTCGTCTGTGCAATATTGCTAAATTTTGAGAGATGCTGAAAACCTTTTGCATGCACTTGTTACTTTTAGGCTGGACAATTGTAATTCATTATTATCAGGCTGTTCTGAAAGCTCCCGGAAAGCCATCAAAATGCTGTGGCAAGAGTACTAACAGAGCACTCAATACCAGAAAGAAAAATCACATTTCTCCCTTACTGGCTTCTCTTCGTTGGCTCCTTGTTAAAGCCACAATTGAATTTCTTAAAAAATTCATAGTACACTCATAAATATCCTAATTGAGCACTTCGCTAGTGCAGGCTTACTTGTGGTTCCTGGTGTTTCTAAAAGTTGAATGAGAGTTAGAGCCTTTAACTTTCAGGCCCTTCACCTGCAGAACCAGCTCCCAGTTTAGGTCTGGGAGACATTTCCATTATTTAAGTAAGACGTTACTCTTTCCTTTTAGGTAAAGATTATACTTTGGGCTCGATGTATTGACCTTAAACCATTTCTGAGTTATGCTGTCATTGGCTGTGGCTGCTGGGGGGTGCACCGAGCGTTTCTTCTACACTTACTGCCTTTCAATGCTGATGTGTTTATATGCCTCTTTTGTCTACTTACTCCAGCAGTTTGAGTTTTGTCCTTGTCTCTCAATGATGAGATGCCTCTCAATCTCTCTTTTTGTCTTCTCTTCTGCTCAGAACCCAACCAGCCACAACAGATGGGCTTAGTGCTGCCAGAGCTCCCCTCTTCCTGTCAGAAGGGAGTTCTTTCTCCCTACTTTTACTATTGCCATTTTCTCCATTATACTGTAGGAAATTTAACTTACAGCAGAAAGGAGGACACTATTGCCATAAACTGGTGCTATATAAACAAAATGTAATTTTTGGTTGCCTTAGGTTTGAAGCAGGAGTTTAGAATTTCTAGCAGGTTTTTGCCTCAGGATTTCAAGATTTGACGCCATCTGGAGAACTACATTTGGGCTATGCAATTTTCTCTAAAAGTTTGATTATCTTTTTGGCATTTAAAAACTGAGGCTAATTCATTATAATTCTTGTTTATTACAACTGTTTCCAGCTAGAAATAACTTTGGGTCCACTGAAATTTGTTTTGCAATCACACTGATCTCTTCCCAAAATGTTAATCTGGTACTTATGAATAACAGATCCTGCAAAGTAGATGTCTCCAGGACCAGCTTTTGCCATGATGATACAGGCAAACAAACAGACAGACAGACTTACAAATGGTAATGTGAATGGTTACTATGTGGCTCCCTGCTGATTTGTTCGGGGAGCAATTTTAAGGCTGACCTTTGTTGGGAAAGGAGGCTATGAATTCAGTGACACAGTTTAAAAAGCCTTTCAGGTGTGAGTCAACCTTAGCAGCGATCATAGAGGAAAATTACGGAAATTTAGTTGCGTCAGTGGTTTTATTTTGTTTTGTCATTGTTGTTTTTCTCTGTGAGGTTAAAAGACTGTTGTGTAACTGAAAGCTGTCTCCTTTTACTGCAGCACTACGTACAGTGTATATATCAGGTTTTCTAAACAATCCCTTGTGTTCTCTTTGATAAATAATAGCCTGTTATTTCAAGTGTACAGCGCAATCTAAAGTGCTGCAACAAGCCTGTCTTATCACTTCATTTAAAGGAACAATGTCTACATGGTAGCAAAGTCCAGCCGTTGCCACATTTACCTTAATACAACAAAGGAATATTTATCTCTTACATGATTTTTCTTGACTAATTATGTTTCATATTTCACATAACAAATATTTACTGGGGGACTTTAAAGCTTGGCTTGTGAGTAGGCCAAGCACCCTCAGAAAGAAGCCATGCTCTTTTTTTTTTTTCTAAAGGTTTAAAGGACACAGCCTGAGATTCACTATGTTTGGGTTGAAGGGAAAAGATGAAGGCAATCAGTCAGTGTGATTTGCTGCTGCTCTATTATGGGATGTTTCAATATACAGCTGTTTATGTCATGACTTTTTCAATTTTGCACCGTGTCCCAGGGGTTCCAGACCCATATTCCCTGACTGATCCACTGTTTAATGTATACACTGCTTGTCTCAGCCTTCTCATTTGCTGGGAATGTTCCAGAGAGAATACCAGTGGTTTTCTTCCATCTGTGTTTGCCAGTGACATAACCCAATTCACCTATAAATATGGGCTATCATGTCCATTTTCCATGCCTGAGCCGCAGACTAATTTACCACTGGCACTGATACGAAAGATGAGCCTTTTGTCTCAGGGAAATAGGATTATTCTCATTGATGGGAAGAGGCAGAATCACATCTGCTTAGACCAAAAAAGGCTGTCGTATGAGAAGATGGCAGCCTGAATACAGTTTGGGCAGAATGCAACCAGGGCAGAGCTTTTATTGTAGAGATCTGAAGATTGTCTTGTACAAAACGGAGCAGGAGGTTTTGGCATGTAGATGAGATGGACTCCCACCAAGGTACCCTGTGTACTCACTTCTCTCCCTTTTGCCAGTTTCCTAAATACACATATACCTGCTGCATGTAAAACTTTGGCAATGATCTCTGTTAGCTGTTTGTTTTCATAATTTCAAATAATCTTGGGAGTTTACTTGCTCACTTTTATTGCTCTTGTGTCTTTTTTCTTCTCCTCATTATATTTGTTCCACCTGTCTCACATGAAGCAAATGAGATCTAGGTCGTAACACCCACATATCAGATCATCTACACCATTTGGATACATGCTCACTGGCACAGCCCTTTTTTCTGATAATTGCCTATAATGTGGTTCTTTTTCTGGGATTTGCAAGCTTCCTGCTTAAACCGCACATAAAATGCCATGCTTCTGAATTACTCATAATTACCACGCAGTAGCATGGCTCCTATTCTCTGGACTGTATTTCCTGAAAGCACTTATGGAGAAACACAGCTTGAGTTTTACAGGCATGGACATAGGTGGGTAAGAATGGGTGAGTCAAAGGATGAGTTCAATTCAATTTTATTTATATAGCGCACAACAGTTGCTTCATCACACTTTGTATTGTAAGGTAAAGAACTTACAATAATACAGGGAGTGGAAAAGAAAAAAACTTCCTTTTAACAGGAAGAAACTTCCTGTCATGGTCTGCGGTGGGTGGCTGGAATTTCCATAAGGCTCCTGAACTGACCTGTGATCCGCCCCTGGGCAGGGCCAACTCCAGCTCCTGCACACCTGGAGCCTATTGCAGGCAATCAAAGCAGAGGGATTTAAACCACACGTTGATGTTCATTCACTGCCAGTTTGTCATCGACACATGTTGGTAACAGGCCTTGTACTTCAAGTTCTTGCTGTGATCTATCTTGTTAACACGACTCTCTTGTGCTGCAGTTGCTGTATTCACCTTGGCTCACGCTCCACCTCTGATCTCAGGATACCAAGCAATCCTTCTGAAAATCTCTCTGTGCCTCACCTGCCTGCCCTCCTGCCATCACACTCCATCTGAAGCCCCGGATCTCAGGCCAGCCTTTCCACGCCACTCAGCCTCCCCTGGATTCTCATCACCCCCCTCTCAACACTCCATGTCCCCTACTGCAAGTAAGAATTGCTACTCTTACAACTGGCCACTTCAGAGCTGCCTCCACTACCTCCCTAACTCTATCTTCTCTCTTCAGTGTGACTGTTCCCTGCTCAGCTCCACTCCGCATCTCAGGCCTCATTCCCTCGCCCTAGCCACGTTTCCCAGGCCACGCCTCGTCAAACTCCACGTCTTATTGTTTTTTTTTGTCTTTGCTACGTTTTCTTTTTTGCACTTTAGCCTAATAAATTGTTACATCATCTGCTGTCTCTGCACCTGAGTCCTGTTCAGTACAGGCCACTCGGCCCCGTGACACTTCCAGGGGAACCAATCTCACGGATGGACGGGTATTTGCCATGACGGGTTGGGGGTGAGTGGATTGAGAAAGGACAGAGACATGCTGTGAAAGAGTGAATAAGCAGAAGAAAATGGATGGATGGATGGATTTTGCCACTTTTGCATAAAAACTTTATTATAGTGGCAGGACTGTCTCTTTATGTCAGTCAGTTATGATAAAACCACATTAACTAACACTATCTGTTCAATAAAACAATAATAAATAACATGCAGTACATGTTGGATGTGAGTCATGTGTCACTGACTTAAAGACATGTTTCTGTCTGAATGTCCCATTTACGCTGAGTTTTTGGTCTCTACCAACTTCTAAGGGAGATATCTGGGTTTTACACTGATAAACCTTCCAGTTTTTCTCAACGTCTTGTTGCCAAATTTGTCTCTCAGCCTTGTGGCAATAAGACGTTACTGGACAGAAGGCTTTTAGAGCAGGTCCAGAGAAAATAGCTGCCTTCTGGATCTGAAAACTAATGAGATTTAGGGAAGCTGCGGATTTAGGTTCATTGCGTTATTCCTTGTGTCACTATTCTCACACTGCTTTATGAGGCAAGTTGTGATTCAGATTTAACTCCAATTGGTATTAGAAGCCCTAGCATTCATTGATAAAGAGAAAGGTTGATGCACCAGTAGGGGGGCTACTAATTTAGTTTTCTCTTTTTAATAAAAATGCTCTTTGCTGCATAAATTTACCAAATGTTTAACTTCAATAATTGAAATTTCAATTGAACTACATCATAGATACTGGGTTCAAAGAAACCCATGGGTACAGTTTACAGCCCTGTTGCAAAATGAAGCAAGCTTGAAGGTATCATAAACTCTCAAATATTACAACTTGCAGTCAGAAGCCCATCCAGGAACTCTATGTTTGGTTCTGATCAGCGAAATTCTGTTATTTTACTAACCTGTACTAACTGGCAGCTCTTCGCGTCTGTGTGTTGCACAATCTGCTGGAGTCCAGAAACCAATGTGTGACTTCTCAGCACCTACATTTATATCCAATCTATGTTTAAACTGTATCTTTCTAAGGAAATAGTAAAATAATCATGTGACTTGGCTCCAAAACTACAGAACAGCTTACCACCCTCTCTTCACACCTTAAAAAAATAGCTTAAAAGTCATCTGTTCAGAGGTGTGTGTGTGTGTGTGGTTCATGTGCATTCACTTTGTCCTTGGACAATTTGTTTTTTATTGATACTTCTCTAAAGCACTTTTGTAGCTATTTTTTACTTTAACATACAAAGGTTCAAATGCTTACTATAAAACAGTTAAGTGACAACATTTGTTACCCTCAGAGTGAGAACAAGCTAAAAAGAGTGACTGCATTTGCAACCTGAACTTCTTTCATCAACACTATAAAGTAATTCTGCTGTAATTTCAAAATAAGAAAATGTTCATCCATGTTTCCTTTCCAGTTATTGTGATTATAAAAGCTGCCTAAAACACATGCTATTAACTTACAATCATGGTACCATGAAAAAAAAAGATCAAACATGTCCAAATTTATACCGCACATAAAAAGCTGCTATTCATGAACCGACTGCTTTCATTAAGTCATCGTTATTAAGGCCTGCAGCAATGAAACAGCAGAGTGCTCAGGTATAATCTCCTTCAAACGCCCACCGGCCTGTCCATCAGGACACACTAGACAGTCATTATAGACACTACAGCAACCTACTTCAAATGCCCTCTCTGCCTCCCATTCACTCTGCTGTTCCCGTGTCACCGTACAGATATTCTTCTCGGCTGTCAATCACTCATGGAGAGATGGGAATTTCCAGCACAAAGACCTTAAATAATGGTGAGAGAGAGATCAGCCATTTGTTGCTTTTGTCTGTGATAATTAGCGGGCCGCACAGTTCGCGCGGGGCTGGAAAAGTATTGGTTGTTTTTTTAATCTTCCACCCCTGTTAAACATTCTTTCATGAAGCTTTTTCAGCCATCATTTCTTCAAAATGCTACTCTCGCTTATCAGCTGGTTCTCTTGTGATTGATGTGTGACAGGTGCGTGTGGTGTGTCCATCAGGTTAAATAGCTCTTCAACAGGAAGCTCTGCTTGGACAGACAGTATACACATGCACATGGACAGAGACTGCGCAGAGAGTGCTGAATGGATTACACAGGAAATCAATTACAAATACAGAAATATCAAATTTAACAGCTACTTGTTTCATTTTCTCGTGGTCTTGGGTCCTTAACACAATCTTTTTGTGTTTTGGGGGCTTTGACTCTTTGGATTCTGGTTTATTTTAATAATAATAATGGATTGGATTTGTTTAGCGCTTTTCAAGGCACTTTACAATACCACTATTCAGTCACTCTCACATGCATACACTGGTGGAGGCAGCTACTGTTGTAGCCACAGCTACCCTGGGGCAGACTGATAGAAGCGAGGCTGCCATATCTGGCCAACACCAGCAGGCGGTAGGGTAAAGTGTCTTGCCCAAGGACACAACGACCAGGACAGAGAGCCCAGGGATCGAACTGGTGACCTTCCGGTTACAGATGCGATTCCCAACCCCCTGAGCCACGGTACCCATGTGTTTCCACTTTTTTTTTTTTTTTTTTTTTATTCTAGTTTGTATTTGGTTTCTGTTATCATGCCTCCCCTGTGTTCCACACTTCATGTTTAGTGACTCTTGACTTCATGTTTTATCTCTTGTCTCCATGTTTGGTGTTCCTTTTCTGTCTTGTGTCTTTTCTGTTTCTCCCTCAGTCCCAGTGTCAAGCTTGTGTGTCTTAGTCTCCCCCTCGATGTGTTTCCTGTTTTATTTTAACAGTCGTGTGTTCAGCGTGTTCAGTTTTGCTTCCCCAGTTATGTCTATTTGTTGCAGCTGTGTACCCATGTGTTTCCACTTTTGTTGGTTTGTCATCCTGTACGTTCTGAGTCTCAGGTTTTTCATGTTTCTTATGTTTAGTTTCACCTTGTTTGTTAGCAGTGCATTGGTCTCCTTTTCCCTTGTATTTGCATCTTTACTCAGCCACAATAAAACGACTCGCTTGGCTCCCTGCGTCTGCTTTTGGGTCCTCACCACTCTTTGCTCCACACAATCATGACACATTTGGCTGTTAGGATGTTAAGGATGTTTTTAATGTAATGTGTGTGTGTGTGTGTGGGGGGGGGGGGGGGGGTGTTCACAGGTCACACAGATCCATGAGTAGAAAGAAATTCCAGAAATCGAGTGTTTCGAGCAGTCTGAAGCCTCAACCTAATTATTTAACGTTTTGGCTATGTTTAACATGAACATACACCGTTGTAATAGTGTATGTGGCATAGCAGCACAACTGGATACTTACAGAATGAACTTTCCGTTCCAGAGATGAGGAAGTTGAACTGCACAACTTAAAAACCTTGCTAAAAGAAATATAGAATATAATATAAATGTATATAAACATATACATGCCTAATATCTACTACTACTTGTATTGCATTTATATGAATAAGAACATGTGTGGATTTTTTTAACTAGTTTCATCCCTGATGTAATGATGCATCTCTGACATATGTTCTGTTACTTGTGGCGATTTATTCTGTCTCAATTATAATTTTTAATTCATTAATTATTTGTTATACTATTTACTTTAAAACCAAAGTAAAGCAACTTGATTTATGTTAATAAAACTCTTGTACTTGTGTGCATCACAATACAACATCTCTGTCTATGTTTAGGCTCTAGTCAGGTGAGATGAAATGAATATACAGGGTGCACATCATAACAAAATATCAAATTTAATGTGTTACAAAAGTAAAAAACAAACAAACAAAGATTTAATTTAATTTAATTTAAAAAACAAAGTGTAAGATGATATTAGTTTGTACCAGAGAGCATTTAACTGCATGGTATGTTGTGTATTCAAGATAATTATATAATAAATAAATATATTTACATATTGGATGATTTTTCTGTTTGTTTGTTTTTTGTTGTTGTTTTGTTTTGATGAGGAGGGGTTTTCTACATGCTGTATTTCACTGTTACTAAAACTGGGTTTGACTGGCAAAAAATAGAAACACATGTTTTGATTCTGTTGCTAAAAATTGCTGCCAAAATCCACACAGCTGTTAAAAGTGAGATGATGCATGTGCACACTTGTGCACTCTGGCTCAGTATGATTCTTAAATGGTAGAAGCTTAAATGTATAAATGTTTTAAGACTGCTTTTGTGCTTTTCTTTCCTTGACTGCATATTTCCAGTCCACTTTGTTCAAAGATATTTTAGACACATGAAAACTGATCTGCTGCGCCAACAATTTTATGTGCATGACCAGAACACTAAATCCTGCATGCTATCCTTTCTCCAATGCAGACCAAAGTACCTCACAAGTTTAATAACCACGTTGCATAATGCTGTGTGGTCTCTGGGACGATGGGAGCTGATTGCACTCAATCATAATGAGTTCCTGGAAAATAGATTTGTCGCGACAAATTATTCTTCAAGGGAAATATCCATTGCCCTGCGTTGTTTTGTTTCTCCAGTCTGACAGATAATCAGCTTGTCGTTAATGAGACTGGAATTTCATTTTAGATGACACCTGTGAAATTCTCTCTTTCCTCAAAGAGGAGCTGACAGCCGGCTAAGACTGCTAGAAAATATGATCCTTCTCTAGTCGTTTGTTCGTGGTGTAAATCGTAGTTAAGATGACAAGTACAGGCCTCCTGTGAAATCGCAAAAAGGAAAGCAGGCAAATCAAAGTAGGAGGAGAAAAAAAACACAGTGAGTCATCAGTAACACTGTGAATAATCATGTATATTAAAGCCACCTCAAATAGGCGGATGTCACTCTGAAAAAAAGCTGTACAGGTTGTAGTACGTGGGTGCCTCAGCCAACATTCGCTGTCATCATGACCTTTTCACCCCGGCCACCTACAGCATATGTGCACAACACACAGACACACCCATCCTCCCACGGCCACTTATAAGCACTCATCTCAAAACAAAGCAGCCAAGTAAAATGCAACTTTATCCCCACATGCATCCTCCATCTATCACTGATTATTTGTCCTGTAGGATTTTCGAAGCATACTGACATTTTGTTCCTGTCATTTTCAGTGGTAGCTGCACTGAACCACGCTTTGCCTTTAGAGACGGATGTGCACTCTAACCTGATGATCCATGCCCTGATTCCCAGAGGCTAAATGTTTGTGTGTGTCTATGTCTGTGTGTGTGTATGTGTGTAGAGGGTCTGCTGACTTCGACAGCTGGCTTCCTCCAATAGGCAGTCAGCGAGTACATCCGCCTAATGATATCACTACTGCTTGTTGATGTGAAAGGTGCAGCGGGAGAGACAGAGAGGAACATGAGGACGAGACGAGGTAAACACACAACACATATATATTAGTTAGTATCCATTCACAAACCCCTGTGACCTGCTGTGCAATATTTCAGCTCTGTCTCAAAGGAAGAGGATATCACGACGACACATACATTTAAATCAGCTATAATTGATATAGCACTAATCTATAAAGTGACAATACGAAAGCACTGCAATCTGCTCAGCGCCAAAAAGCAGATGGATACTGTAACTAGTGATATTTCTCTCAGGAGTTAGCTAGAATCCAAAAACAGAGCAAAAACGACAGTAAATATTGGATTATGTTCATCAGCTGTTCCGCAACCCAGCTTCAGTTGAATCATGTTCCTGTCACACAGCTGCCGTTTGCATAAATAAGCAACTAAAAGGGTTGCCATATCAATTTACAGGGCAATATGTTGGTTTTGTTTTGACCTTCCCACTTATTAATGTCAGTAATTCCCAGTTTAGAAATTTAATTAATGTTTATGTTAAGCAAAATGACTTTAGTTACACAGGATTGTGTATCTATTAATATTAGCTCATACCAGCATGCTGGTCACACCACATCAGTGTATATATACTGTATATATGTTACTATAGCAGTGTGCACACTGTCCATATACACCAGCAACAGTATGCAGTATTTATAAAAATCAATATTATGGTAATTATAAGAAGAAGCAAAAAAAAATAGCATGGTTCAGTTCAATTTAATTCAATTTTATTTATATAGGGCCAAATCACAATAATAGGTGCTTTATACTGCAAGGTAGAGACTCAACAATACAATATAGAGAAAACCCCAACAATCAAACAACCCCCTATGAGTAAGGACTTGGAGATAGTGGGAAGGAAAAACTCACTTTTGACAGGAAGAAACCAGAACCAGGCACAGGGAGGGGCGGCCATCTGCTGGGACTAGTTGGGGCCGAGAGGAGGAATGAGATGGTAAATTTTTTAGATCTAACCAGGAACTCTGTCAATGTACTGTAAAGTTCTGTGAATATGAGTATTTCATTATGAAATACTTCAAAAAGTAAGTAGTGATACTTTTGTAAGGATACAAAACATCTAAACTTCCTAAATAAGTTCAGTTTAGTTTTAACTTGATGTTTAATCTTATGAGTTGGCTACTCTTTCTTGACAATGGATATTTCACAACAAATATCAATGTGTATCTTTCTGTTATGAGAATTCTCCAGCAAAAACATATGAAGAGCTTATGTTCTCAACCTGCAACCTCACAGGAAGTAGAAGGACTTAAATCAGGCTCTGGGGAATCAATGAAAAACTCTCTGTTCTGGGTATTGTAAAAAAGTAACAACAAACATGTTGATTTAGGTCATAGTTTGTGACTGGCATTAATTAGGACACAGCACTGCAAGAGAATTTATTACAAATAGACTGACAGCAAAAGCTTGGCTTTCCTGTCCATTTCTAAACAAGTGACCAGAATTTGAGAAGACTTGACTTTGATGTATTAGTTCTGTAACCTTTATTGACACCCATCTCTCTGGTAAAGTTTTCTTTTCTTTTCTACAACATAACAAAATCTCCCAGAAAATTTCTCCCCACATTTAAAATGAGCATGGAGTATCAGCACGACTGCAAACATGTCTGTCCAGTGGGAGCTCACCCCCTGTGTTTATATGTGCTGCAAATACACTTGCACATTCTCACACACATGCACTGCCTTTTTCTCACAGACTCACCACACTTATACATGTTGTAAACGTGCAGAGAAACACTCCCCCGGCTAAATATAAGTGTACATCAGGCTGTGTTGGATAAGGTGGATACACAGTTAGAAAAACTCCCAAAAGACCATTTAGCTTTCTGAGGACTGTGCTGCTCAACTGCCTTCCTGACAGTCAAAAGGAATCCATTTACATACTCCTCCTCTGCGGGGAAAAGCTATGCTCTCTGTTTTCGATGCACAGATTATAGTTACTCAATTGTTTTTTTTTTCACCTGCTCTTCGAAGTCTGATGGAGGGAAGACAGTGAAAAGACAGAGAGAGAGCAAAAGAGAGATGAACCAGTCAATCAGGATCTGGTTTGACAGGCTGCGTGTCTTTATTTAATGACGCATACTGTGGTAGCACAAGACAGCAAATGAACCGTTACTTCTTATCATCCAAAACGAACTCTGAAATCTAAAGCTCCACAAGACAGACTTGGGATGGGAAAAAAAGATTAGAAGGGTAATTTAATTTGACATCTTCCCAAAAAGAAAAAAGTCGAGCATCTTATCACAATCTTTGTTAATTCAAAGCGCAAAAGAACATTTGCACATGTTCTGTTCAGGCTCATTAAGAGCTAAGCTCTTTGTTAATCTCTTGCAAAGGTCAGATTCAACAGACCTGCGTATTTGCACTTTTCTGTTGGAGTATCCAATTCACTGTACAAGAAGGTTTTCACACCCTTGCACGGGTGGCACGTAGGACCGCTTTATTTTCTCCTTTGGGAACTCTTTAACCTGTGATCATTTTCTGAGAACAAATTCAGACGTTTTCTTTTGTTCGTGCTGCCTTTGTGCCATTTTATTACACGCCTCTAGTGTGGTTTGTGTGAAGTAAACACACAGTAACATACTGTAAATTATAACATGTCATCACCAGTCTGAAGTTTTATATGGCTCCTTGAGACTGCTTCAGGAAATGGCCTTTATTTACTCTTTAAAAGGGTCTGCATTTTTTCCCACACCGCCATCATCATCATCATTATCTTAACCGTCATCGTCATCAACATCATATCATAAAAAAATGCAGAATACTGTATCCATAACAACAAAAATAGAGACAAATATTCAGACAGATCATTTTGTACAATACACGTTCATAAAATACAATACATATCATGGACTTCACTGTGTTTGTTTCTTTTATAAAAATACAAAGAGCAGTTACAATAAAACATGTTCTCGCTGTGGTGTTCGGTACTTTAAGCCTCTTTTTTGTGTGAACTTGGTCAATGTTGAGGCTGTGGGTGGCAGACGTTTCGAAAAGATGCTGCAAGACATGAGAGAAGTTAGCCTTCAGTTCTTTCTGTTGTATTTCATAGAATGTTTCTTAACCCAAACAACAATCTTTCTGAAATCTTACCAAATATTTGTGTTGCTCAAACCTAGAAAAGCATAAAAGAAAACGAGATTTTCTGCCAGAAAGTTCTAAAGGCAAACTTTTCCCACTAGTGCACAGGAAGCTCATCCTGGCAAAGCTTTTCCAAGCAGTAACACCTAGAGCAAACTGGTGATCCATGCACAAAGATCAATGTCTTTTACAATTTATGTACAGGATGGCAAAAAAGAATATATGTACAAGATCAAGTCCATCATACATATCTCCTAGTGTCCCTCCTGCACAGAATCTTTTTGAATGACCTCCGGAAGTCGTTGTTGAAGATGGTGTAAATGATGGGGTTCAGTGCACTGTTGCAATAGCCGAACCAGAAGAAAAACTTGAACAGTTTTTCAGGGACACAGCAGGACAGACACAGTGTCTTCAGCATGTATGTAAAGAAAAAGGGAAACCAGCAGATCACAAATGCTCCAATGACCACTGCCAGGACGAAAGTGAAGCGTTTCTCTCGGTTCTGACGGCCTTTCCAGCGGCTGCCTTTGGTGCTCGGCTCGCGCTTTCTGACATCATCTTCCCCTGGTTTGATTTGACTCAGTCTGGGTTTCCCCTTGGTCGATTTTTTTTTAATTGAGCATGGATTGTGCATATGATGATCAGAGGAGGATGAGTCCTCAATGTCCACCCCGTTGGCCTCACCTTTCTCATCCTCTGCACCATCGCCTCGTTTCACTTCCTCCTTCAGTTTGATGACCTGTTCGCCATTCAGCTTGTCGTGATCCTCATCATCCCCCATGCCGTTCTGCTTCTGGTTGGAAGCAGCGACGGTGGCAGCCTTTGGCAGATCCTTTCGCTTTCTGTCTCCGGGTGGTGCTCGTGTCCTCTTTTTGGCAATCTGGTAGATCCGAATATAGACCAGAACCATGATGATGCAAGGGAGGAAGAAAGACCCGATGCAGGAGGAGATGACATACCATTTCTCATCATTGATCCTACACGAAGGTTTAGTAACATTAGTAAAACTGTTATTATTGTTATAATCATTTTCAGTATTCTTGTCTTTCTTCATGGTGATTAGAGGTGGGAAGGATATAACTGCTGCAATAACCCACACAATGAAGATGATGCATTTGATGCGACGCGGTGTCCTTTTCAGGTTGTACTCGATGGCCTGGGTGATGGACCAGTAGCGGTCTAAGCTGATAGCACAAAGGTGGGCAATGGAGGCAGTGCAGAAGAGAACATCAAGTGCAAGATAGATCTCACACCACACTCCACCGAAGTACCAGTATCCCATGAGCTCATTGGCCAAGGAGAAAGGCATCACAAGGGTAGCCACTAAAATGTCTGCTGATGCCAGAGACACCAAGAATAAGTTCTGGGGAGCCCGCAGGGCCCGGCTTGTAAACACAGCTATGACCACCAGGACATTACCAAACACTATCAACAGGATCATGATCGCCACCAGCACTGTGAGTGGCAGGGCAATCTGGAGGGTGTAAACTTTCATGTCTGTCTGGTTGGTCTCCATAGCACACTCCATTGGAGCAGGTTGACCCACTGCCTATCTGAGTTCACCTGAGGTTAACAAATATCATCCACCAGGAAGGACAGAGCTTGTAGCTCACAGCAGGGATGAGGAAAGGAAGCAAATGAATCACTCCTCTGGGGCTTTCCTCAGCTTTTTCTCTTTCATTGTGCACTGCCTCCTCCAAGAATTAGCCCTTATTATTTATAAGGCTGACAGTTCATCTGCAAATATGAGGCAACACAAAGAAACAAACATCAGATCCTTCAGTGCTAACAATTCTGTTCTCGCTTAACTATGACATGACTTATGTACTAATTTCACCTGTCTGAGACATTAGGGAGTAACACTGAGAAAAGAGCGTAAAAAAGAGCGGAGCAGCCTTACCTGAGATGAAGGGCAGTGGCACAACGTGTCCAGTGCATGAGAGGCACAGGCATTAAAAAACTGTCAGTGGGTAACTTCTTCAGGCAGACCGTTTGAAAGAAAAGAGGCTCCATGAGGCAGATGAAGCGTTTCCTCTGCGTCTCCTCTCTCTCTCCTCACACAATGATCTCTGTGCTGCATCTAGTTGTGCTCAGTAGCGGACCTAATAGAGCGCTAATCACGTTATCCCGGGCGCTGCCGTGCTTCTGTCTGCGTGTGGAGTTTCTCTCCTCAGTGTTAACCAGTGCGCCACTCCCTCTCTTTATATTCCGCACGCTGCAAAAAGTGTCCCCATCACCGGGCCACTGTGCTTCCGCGGAGTGTCAACACTGGCGTTTTGCCATGCCATGTTTATCTGGCAACATATCGCACACAAAATACGGTCGCAAGCTTAGTGCAACGGGGAGGCGGAGATGGAAAAGAAAAGAAATGAAAAGAAAAGAAAACTTGTGCAACTTCTGAACGAAATAACAGGTATATCTGGATCATGCGATGTTGTTACATTTTTGTTTAATTTAATTTGTTCCCCTTCAAGAATTACTGCTCCAGGTGTTTGACATGACGCCTCGTGATCCTGATTTTTAAAACGAAAAAACAGCCAGAGTAAATAGATACTAAAGGCAGAATTACTGCAAGAGAAAGAACGCTTTTTTGTGGCAAAGTTATGGAGGTTTTAATTCAGGTCACTGAGTAAGAAGCCACATTTTGCAGTTCAAAAACAGACTATTGAAAGCGTAAAGTACAGGCCGTGTTGGGACAGATATTTTTTGCAGTGCAGCTGCTAGACTCTGTTGCTAAGCAGCTGCCATGGACACACCATGTGGATATCAGAGAAGCATTTTATTACCCACCAAACCTAATTTATTTGGCCACCTTTCACACTCCATGTAGAACACACAAGGGAGTCCCCAAACTTTTTCGAGAGCGGACCTCCGACTGACTCACAGACCTGTTTGCCTGAAGGATACATATAACAAAGTGGCCAATGGTAGCAGAGGCTCAGGCAGATGTAGAGTATTAGCTCTGTATTCCCAACAGAATCTAAAAAAAATACAACCTGTTCTATAAGGAGTCCTCTCTGTGTGTGTGTTTCTCTGTGGCCACTTATTGAAGCAAATTCAGTGATTAGCAGAACTTTTTTTTTATTGGCACAGACGATCTTATCAGTATCTCGTGATATAAACAGATTGCTGCCAAGTAATATTTTTCTTCAAACATGCAGGTGGTTTTCTTCTTCAGTGTAATCTCATGGTGGCTGCTGACTTATAGGGCATTAAAAGTGGATAATGAGGATAAAGCTAAAAATTAAATTAAAATGGTTCAAATTAAATAAATATCAAACATATTTTTGCCTTTCTATTTATTTTCTAATGTGTCCTGTGTGACTGTCTTGCCATGTAATGAGAATCGAAAGCTGTTTCTTGTGAAAAAGTTGTATAGTGGGACATGTATCACAATACAAGCCTATTAGGAGTCACTGTGCAATCCACTTTGCAAGACAAATCCTGCAAAGTGATAAAAAGTTACCCAGTGACCTGAAATAAACCTGCCCAAATATTCCTTTTCAGCATTCTGACATCATGACAAACCTTATCTCTCAACCTCCTAATTAACAGTCACTCCGAGTCACACCCAAACACGCAGAAATTTGACTATAACTATGAATAGAAACCCTTTGTCTCTTTACATGTCATGAACTCTGTTCAGTAGTTCACCTGATGTTTGAATTCAAATATTTAACTTCACCTGATGCTTGCATTACTCTGCCCAGTCCAGTTTACTTAGACTATATTTACCTGTCATATGATGCATTGCGTCCATAGACTAAGGATGTGCCAGGTAATCACACAACAGCTGCAACAATTTAACACTAAAAACATATTTATCAGTATGAAAAAAGGATAAAGACTGGATCTTTACTGAACTTTAAAATAAACCAACAGTGCGCCGAAGCCGGAAAATGTTTTTCATAAATCTAAGACAGCAAGGGAACATTTAAAAAGAGAGTAATAAAGAGTCAGTTTTAAGTATTACTTAAGTCAACTAGAAAGTAGTTATTTTCCTAAATCTGACACATACAGTGTGGGCAGTATTCCTCTGACATTAGATCAAAAATCTCACAAGACTTCGCAAACCCCACAAATGCTAATCCCCTCTTTTTATGTATACAATTTATAGCTGGAGAAGCCTGCGCTTTTGTTTGGTTTGGACACTTTTAGCATTTCTTTAGATTTCATCCACTGGGGGATTCATTATGGTCCAAACTCCCAGACTCTTCTCAGAAAGTCTTTCTTACCACAGAAACTGTGCTGAATGCATTGTTTGTGTTCCACTAAAAAAAATCGCTCCAGCAGGGTGACTCGAAGGAGGGAAATCTCGAAGAGAGGACACAGAGTACGCTGCTTATCATCAGTGTGTGCCGGGCGCGCTCAGAATGCAGGAGTCAGCAGACACACTGAAAAAAGTGTTGTGATAATCTTGACTTCAGTTGTGCTCGTCTCTCACAAACAAACTAAAGCTGCAACAGTTAATGGCGACTTCAGTGGGTTTAACACCCTGTTGGTGTCTATGCTGTGGAGCGGCTAAAACTACAGCTCTAATTATGAACCAACCATATTTTAGTTTGTAATTTTAGCTAATAATACACTGATTTTTACAGTCACGTGCTTACATGTAGTGTCAAATTTTCTGATGTTTTTTCCGGGGATCTTTTATTTTCTATTCACCGTTAATTTGATGATTTGGATCACGGAAACAGAAGTGTGTCTTTGACCCTGTTCACTCCAAAGCAGGAGCAACAAGATGTGGAAGAGAAAATTGACATGATTTTAGTCAGAAACATGTAACCCAATAGCTTAATGGATTATTAGAAATTTTGGTTGCTCTGTGAGTGTCTTCTGTTGAAGCCATAAACCACAAACTATCCGATAAATGTGCGGAAAGCTTTTAACGGGAAGTCAGTGAATATTCAAAGTGCCCACCTGCGAATCGCTGCTCACAGGCAGGACCCACAAAAAAGCCTGACAATCCAACTCTTATCTGTCCTGGCTGGTGAAATGATAGCAGCCGTACAGGGAACTGGCTGACTGTTTTTGGGTAAACATTGTCTCGTGGCGCCGGTTGATGCATGAGGGCGCGCACAAAGCGCAAGGATACAGTGACACCTGTCGTCTCCAGCAAGAGCCTCCCAGCTTCGGGAACCAGCTCCGTGGGAAAAAAGATATTTATGGACAACACAGACGATGAGGAAGTGGAGGAGGTCAATGAGCTCAGTGTTTTTTCCCCCAAGTTTATGATTTCCTTTGCTAAAGACAGATATGTGGGAGACAGCACTCTCCCACAGTACATACTTGAGCGTAACTAGACGAGACGATGAACTCGGTTGATCGGGTTGATTTTCAGATGGTGTTGGTAGCTCCATGGTGACATCATGTGAGTATTATTATAGATTTATTTAAAAAGATGAAATGAAGACAAGAAAAAAGAAGAAAACCCCGTTTCGAGCTTAAGTTAGAAAACAATTTCATCTCCCCAGCAGGGGGCGGTGTTGCACTGGACTGATGACACCGATACAGCTTCAGGCCGTTAGAGAGACTGTGATTACTTAAAAAAAACAAACAAACAAACAAACATTGTGTAAAATGCACCTGCTGCTCTTTTACCATCTTTCGTTACACATTATGTAGCATAAATGAAACCGTATTAACCTCAAAGGCAAGGTGAAAATAGCCAGTCTGAAAGTGAATTATAGATATATGGTGAGAACATCTGTGGCAATGCTGCATGTCATCAACCTGACAAGTGAGAAATGCTGGATGCAGACAAACCGCGGGCAATACTTAAGATTAGAGCAACCTATTTCTTTCCGTTATCATCAGTGGCGTTTGCAGCTGTATTCTCTGCACAGGTGAATAATGAATCACATCAGCACTTCCAAGATGAGCTGTGAATGAGAACAGACTCAGCTCTGGCACAGGTCAGCAGCGATGCAAAACAAACAGGAAACGTGTTGTGCAGTGAGTGCTGAAATCGTCCCCGGGGGTGACACACAAAGACTGCTTCCACTGCTTAAGTGGAACCAGTGGAAAAACATTTGTTTATTTCATTTAGAACATTAGAAGAGTGTACTTTTATTACAAATTAATAAATAGATTTTTCTTTCTTTGTATTTTTAGACGGATTGCATTTTGGGCTACGATAAATCTTAATGATTTGTTATTGAAGAAACTACTAGCTCTTACAAAAGTTTCTTATCAAGGCAAAGTCCCACACCACCAGTGATGAAGCCCCAGTGCATGTCCCACTAACTGGAACTGTTTCTCTGTACAGCTGCTTGCTGTTGCCACATTTTAACAGCACAACCACCTCTTAAAATTGCCACTGTGGTTACATAAAAAAAAAATTTGTGTGTGTTTATTTGGTTGGTTGGTTTCTGCTATTTTAGAAATTATTGATGTTGTGTTTTAAAGGTGAGTAGCCTATAGTAAGTTTTGATTTTCAGAGCATGATGATTGATGACGATTAAGCACGATGAGTTTTTACTTGCACTTTCCTTTAATAAATCATGTGGATGTTTTGGATTTGCTCTCATGTTTTTTCATCATGGTGGGGAAAAAAACAGCTTATTAATTTCAAGTCTCTTTTAACTTCTGATTACTGTTACCCTTTAACATTAGGGAAACGTTAATATTAACTTAATATTCCCATGCTGTGATGTCTGTCTGGAATACAAAATGGAAACAAAACGATAGAAAAATGGGGGGGGGGGATCCTGACTCTAAAAAAAATGTGAAATTTAAATACAAGCACATGAATTTGTAAATATTTATCAGTTTATTACAGTTAAAAAGATGTATGTACATACAGAACATCACCAAACATGGTCATTTTCACTCATTTGCAAAGTAGTACTCTGCAGCTAGTTGGTATCAGAATAATTTTCTTACAATGGGGCGGCATTGATTAAGTTTGTCATTTACAACCAAGCACAAGAGTCGGTGTATTTCTCTTCTTTTCCAATTGCCAAATAATGCTTAATAAAGGCATATATATCCAAACAAATAAAACATCGGAGGGGGGTGGGGGTGCTTAGTAAAACAGACTGTTGTTTAATTGCTGGTCCAGATATCCTGTTTCAAACACACAGCTGTACACAGGTGGAAACACCTCAGACTGGATCTTGGTCACTGGTTAGCAATGAAGACTCACATAGAGGTAGTCATGTCTGCGTCTGCTCGTCCAGTCAAGAAACAACTCATCCAAAATCTGTTATGTCCAAGGACCCGCATCTCTTTACTGGCGTAAAAAGGAAATAAAAGAAAAAATGACTTTTTGTGGATTAAATCAAGCGGTCATAAAGGTTTTGCTTGGTGCACATAAGGCAGTCAAGTAAATGTATGGAGATACTACAGGAGGATGTGTCAGTGGCTGGGTGCGATTCAGATAAGTATGCACTGGGAAAGATTGGACAGCTTCACATTAAAGGGCCATTCCACCAAAGCTGACTCGGTTTATATACAAAAAAGATGAGTAATTATGAATCCATGTTCCCTCATGTGGAAACAAACCTGGAATTTTTTTGTTGTGTTTCTGAAAACATGTCCAAAACTACCTAATCTCAGTATAGATTTATTTTTAAGAAATTAAGTTTAGTCTCTCTGCAAAACTCCTGAATTAAACCTGATATAACTGCAGAGATAAGATATTAAAAAAATAAATACGTTGTTCTTTCGCAAAATAACAATGCAAGTCAGTGTTGGTGGAATTCCCTTTTAATGCCAAAGACAAGGGAGACGTAAGCTAATGCACATCCACTTGGTAGCATAATGGCATCATCTTCCATTGCGCTCTCTGTTTTCTTGAAAAACTCATCACATTACAGATTTTGTAATACTGAGCCTACCATAACGTCAGATTACTGTACAGAGTAAAAGGAAAAATAAGACAGAAGAAACTAGACCCAAATTTACATTGTAACAACCAGTTGCTTGTCATCAAGTACAGTCAGTGGCCATAGACACAAGGAATAGCCAAACAAACACATAAAAAAAGACCATTAAGGCTGCTTGTCAATGTAGATTAAGTAGGATAAGCATTGCCACACAATGCTTCGACACCCTTTGCAATATACAAAAAGGGAGCATTTGCAGATACACCAAATAGCCACTAAATCGAAATCTTCTATGCAAAAACGCCCGATTCTGACCCAGACAAATCATGTCAAATGTGTTCAACATGCTTGTTTCCTGTACAAAATAACAAGGCAAGAAAATGATGACTTATGATCCAGAAACAAAAAAGCAAAAGGAGCAAAATGACTGATTCTGTGATGCTCTCGATGGCCTAAAATCACAAACGATAGAAAAATAAACAAAATACTCCAATTATTTTGGATGCACCAGTACGCAATACATCATCACCACCTGCAGCAACAAGTCAGCACCTGGAACTGAATGGACAGGTCGGTGATCTCCATCTCCTCCTCAGAACATTAAAACTACATTCCACGATCTGATAAATGCTCTCCACTCGATCAGCCCCGCTCAGTTCGTGCCTCACCTCCCGTCATCTCGTCTCTTCATACCCTGGCATTCTCAGCCTTGCAAAATGGCACATGAATAAAGTAAAACAGAGAGACTGAATGTAAAAATGGGTCACAGCGCTCACGCTGCATACCTAATGCACATCTCACTTTTGAGTACTCGTTGAAGGCATTTTTCACACAATTGTTTACAGCTAAAAGTAAATACACACACAAAACAAAAGAAACTTCCAAAGCTTTTATATAAAACCCAGGAATGCAATGCCTCCGGTGTGTTGTTGAGCGTGAACACAGAAAGCCCTTTTTACAATTTTTTTTGTCTTTTTCCGACAGTCTTGTACTGTAACTGCGTTAAGCTCAAATATGCACCTTGTGTTGTCTCATCGTTGTGTCCGAACGATTTGATCTGTGTGAAAACCACCGGGCCTGATGCTTAACCGAAAAGGTCAGTGGATTTGTCCCTTGTCAGGTTTTCGAGTGAAGTCTCTATCGTTCTTGGGAGTGGATCGTTTTCCCTTCTCCTGCCCTACTCGGCTCCCTCTGTCTCGGAACAGCATATGTTTAAGTCCATGAAAAGCAGCAACAGGTTCTGCTGGTAAATTAGAAGCAGCGTTTCATTGTTCCCCCAACCCTGACCCGACCCAACTCCAACGTGAGCTGTGGTGCTCACGTCACTTGGGCTTCCTGTTGAGAAGAGTGGCCAACACAACCCACTAAAACACACCAAGCTGCTGCAGAGAAAGTAGGCCCACACATGTCAATACAAAAAAAGATCCATGATTGAATATAGAATTGGGATGCAAAACATCTTAAGGAAACAAAAAAGGTTTGGTTTGATTTCCTTTTGTTGGATTCTTAAAATGCACAGTCACAGGAGATAATACTAACTGAAAGCACATTTTATCATTTTGAATAAAAAAAACAAACAAAAAAAAACCCCAAAACAAATTGATTTAAAATAAACTGGGCTCATTTGAAATGCAGTTAGCTGTTATGCTTGCAACAGAGAAAGCAGGATATGTGAATATTAAAACTGTCTCACACCCAGAGACCTTTTTTTTTTTTTTTTTTTTTTACAGTTCAAGAGAGCAGGTTCCTTTGCGACTGAAAGGAAAACCTTCCCCAAAGAAAGTTACCATTTATTTTGAGCCAGTGAAACTCAGCATTTATATTTAATTGATACAAATTTACAACCGTTTAACAAATAAAATACTTCTGAAACAAAATGCCCCCATTCAAAAATAATCAATGAGAGACTACTGATTTTTTTTTTTGTCTTAATATAGAGAATGCAAATAAAAAGTGCATACAAGCAGCAGCATTGCTGGGACAGTGTGGGACAACAAAGATATCTTTAAAAAAAAGTTAAGTTACAAATCAATACAAATCAAGGGAATAGTTTGCATGATGCTATTAAGATTCTTAACTCGACCCTGTGAAAACAAACTACAGAAAATTAAAGACATCTTTTAAAAAGAAAAAAGAAAGAACTTTCAAGAAGTTACCGGCCAATGTTTTATTATAAATGTTTTTCTTCTTTTTTTTTTTTTTTTAAACTCTCATACACTCACCACTTGCTCCAGAAGCTCAAAACGTCTTTTAAAAACGCTTGATATGTTGGTCAATGATCAACTGGATGACCGCTATGCAACCCAACACTGAAGATAATATCAAACAAGTAAACATAACTAAAAATTGCACTCAAGGCAACAACCAGTATTTGTATTAATATATAAAAACATCATTTATCCCATCACCTATGTATGCGCTGATGTTTCTCAATACCTTTTTGTCACATAAAATCAATATAGACAGGGCCCACAGCACTGCCTGCTTTGGAGAAAAGTCCAAGTTGCTTCTGTTTTTCAAGCATGTGTGATTGGCATTTCTCTATGTATGCATTTACTATCTCCTGCTGCTATTTATTTTAAAAAAAGACCCTAAAAAAGTAAAAACAAAAAGTAACAGCAGTAATTTAAAAAAAAAAAAAAAAGTTACCGAAATAATTTATGTCTTTGTACTCTTGTGGTCAACCGTGTTTAGAAATAAACCACTGGTTCACTCTAGACATAGGCACATTTAAAAAAAAATTAAAAGGTTAAAAAAACAAAACAAAACAAAATGCCAAAAAAAAAAAAAGAACACCATCATTAGACCTTTGTTCTCTATAGTCAAGAAGCAATTAACACAATTTATGTCAAGGGAAGATGAGGTTTAAAAAAAATGTTTTAAAAATGGGAGAGTCAAAAGAATATATAACAAGATGACGTTAAAAATCACGGCAGCAGCAGTAAATTAAAAGTTCCAAAGACTTTTTGTTTGTTTTTGCATACAATTGTATCCTTGCTCACATAATAGATGCTTGTAATTACCGTAAATACATTGGCAATGGGAGCATGGTTTATATGGTTGAAAGACTTGCCACTTAGCTCACAGTTACTCAATATATATAACTTTATATATCTTCAGTTTTGGCAAATAGATGGAAATAATTCCTCTTGTATGATTCGGAATGAAAGACGAGTTACGGGTGATGGACTGGCGTCCTAAAATGACCGTGATAAACTGGAGAAACACAGAAGTCAAGTCTCCAAAGGTTTGCTTTGCTTCTGCCCAAGGATGATAAAAAGAAACATTTTCCTCCTCAGTATCCTCTTTTTATTTGCCCCACCGACACCTGTTGTGACGAGTGTGTTTTCTTTACAGTGTATGATACACATAATGAGGGTGGGCAGGCAAAAGGGTGCAGAGCAAGTGGAGGGTTTGCAGTTAATCAGGACTGGCATTGAGCTGCTCTTGGCTCAGACCATGGCACGGTATGGTCCCTGCATCTTGAGGAACTGAATGATGAAGGAAGGGCCTCCTGCGACAATCTGGGGTGGCAGATGGGTGAGGGGACAGTTCTCTATGCTCATGATGGACAGTTTACTGCAGAGGGCCAGCTCAAATGGAAGGCTGTGCAGGTTGGGGTTGTCGTTGAGGTACAGTTCCTCCAAGTTCTCCAGTGTGCCTGAGGACAGACATTATGCAGTGTTAGTTTAAGCGTATACTGTCATCCAGGGAAACTGTGTCAATAAAATAATTTTTTTTTCAATGATAGCTCCTTTATTTAGTATATTAGATTTGATGCACTTTAAGCACTCATGAAATAGCAAATGAGGTACGCATAAGTGCAATTAATTCCAGCGCGCCAAAAGCTCAGGTCAGATTAGGTTCTGGTCATCTCCGCTAGACACCCCTGGCTCTGAGCAAAACAGCATCACCAATCTATTGTTCAAAGAGACAGCCAATGAGAATAAACTTGGGCTAAAAGCAGGGCACCTAAGTGCAGTTAAAGATAATCCAGGATTATTAAGAATGAAACTGTGCAAAGCTGCTGTAGTAACTACCACGTCAAGAATAAAAGTATTTTATTTATATTGCAAGAGGTTTCCTTGTAATGTTTTGCAATAAACTTTACTGATCATGATACCTAATGTTGCAACTAGTAATAATACAAACTGCCAGTTAGTGTCCTTTTGAAAGGCTTCACATGTTAGTGAATATGAAGGGCAACAACATAATTCATTCATATTAGAAAGGCCAAATTAAACCAAGCTCAGAAAAAATCATTAATGGCCATTAAGATGGTAAGGGCAAAACCTCCAATCTTCATTAGCTATACAAATTTTAAGTCTTACAAACTATAAATGTTGCACTGTTACTGCTTCAAAAGAAAATCCAAATACCTCTATACCACATCTATAACCTACTTCTTCTCTCTGCCTAAACACTCTAAAAATACACTAACCTTATCTTCTTTCCCCACTCATTTTAATCTCTGGCTTAACGCAACACTAACAAAGCTATCCAGATTGGTCCAGTCACTGGGAGGAAGGGTCAGAGGTGGCACATACTGTGGACTGTTAAGCTCTTGAACTCTAATGGTTACGCTTAGCCTTTATGGAAAAAAATAATGGTTACATGTATTTTCTTTGTCATAAAGGAGATTTTCAGAATGGGTATAAGAGGAGTACTGACCAATCTCCTCCGGAAGGTGTTGCAGCTGGTTCTCCCCCAAACCCAGATGAGTCAGGTTGAGGAGGTGGCCGATTCCTCTGGGTAACATAGTCAGCTGATTATTTGTCAACACCAGTTTCTGAAACGAAGGTAGAGACAGCACAATGAAACTGTAAAAAGGCTTCTGATTCCACTGTATGCCACAGCATTTACCAGCTGGAGACCAACTGTGGATGATTATCTAATGTGTAGACAGGCTGTGCTGTATCTGCTCCTTAAAACTAAAGTGATTTCTATGATAAAGGATTAGGATCTCAGTTTTTAAGATTGTTAAAACAACTGATTCTGATTCATATACAACAGAAATCAGAGCAACCAGACAATTTTAGCAATGGTAGGCTTACCTGTAAATCTTTCAGATAAGCGATTTCATTAGGTAGACATTCCAACTTGTTTTCCTCCAAGTCAAGCTCCCTTAACTTTCTCAAATTCCCAATACCATGTGGTAACTTCTTGAGAAGATTATTGGACAAAATTAACACCTGTGAAGACAATGAGGGTTTTTTTTAATAAGGAACAATCAGACAGCTTGGCACTATTAAATATAATGATTCACAGAATTAAACAATTAAACATCACAATTAAACCAAAAAATAAACCCAGAAAAAGCAACAGCGGCTGATATGAGTTTATTTAATAAATCACTAGCCTCAAAGATAAGTTCCCAATGTTCATAATTTATTATAAATCTGTACCAAATATCATCTCTTAGATATTGTGCTGAGATACTAAAAAAAAAAAAAAAAAAAAAAAATCACCCAACATTTATGTATGAAAGACTCACCTCCAGAGAAGCAAGACCACAGATATCCTCTGGGATCTTAGTCAGCTGATTGGTGGCCAGGTTAAGTTCAACCATGCTAGTCCATGTACCAAAATCCAAAGGCAGTGCTGTTAACTGGTTGTCCTGAGCGAAGACAAAGGAAAAGCGTTATTAGCAATATAACTGACTATTCAGTGAGTCAACAAAATAGGGTGAGCAGACTGATGGATTACATTAGATATGCTTCTTACAATAAAACATATTCTTTTGAAATGACACTTTAAGAGTACTCACCGTGTGTTTTTTTCCACGTAACAGATATTTGACTTCGATATATTTAATGATTCCATGAACTTTTATCGTTCTACCTCACTTTTATTAGAACTACTATAAAAGCAAACTTTCCAAAAGTGCAGAATGTTGATTTGTTGCTTTGTTAAATATCAAAATTTTCTATGAATTCACAGGAGTGCATAACTTTTTGTATGTGACTCCATATTGCTCAGGTATAACAAAGCTTCAGTTCAATACCTGATGTTCCTGTGGTTTTTCTTCTCTGAAGATATTTTAACATGTCACAGCACAGATTCAATAATGTTCAAATTCAATTTAGCTCCCTCAGTTTCAGCCTCCTAGTATTGCTCATGCTGGCTCACAGTCACAGCTTACTGGAACACTTGACAATAACAGAGCCATTGTCCACCTGGACCTTTCTTTTTACGACAAGTCAAATATGTCTGCGGTAAAAACCAGGCTTAATATTCACCCGTTTTATCCTCTTGTGATACCTTACTACCACCAGACTTTGGCAAAAATAAAACAACAGCAGATAAAATGGAGATAATTTAACCAAAAGATATTAATTGTATATTGTATTACAAGCGTGTAACTATACCTTCATGTTAAGCTTGCTTAACACTTTTGCCCTGGAAAAGATGCCAAAGGGTATCTTGTTGATACGGTTGTGCTCCATGTTGAGAGAGTAAATGGTTGAGAACTGGGATGGCCCACCCACAGGGTACGACTGGAAGCAGTTTCTTGCCAGTGTTAAACTCGTCAGATTGACCAAACTTGACAGCAGACCCTGGCCAAATACAGAAACAGTAGCATGGCAGGAATCATATGAGCAGGACAAGGCTGTTGGTATATGCGGTTGGGTTTTACACTGGATATATTCACAAGTAGACCACAAACATATCATATTACATTTGTGATAAAAATCCATGGTCTACTTACCTCTGGCAACACTGAAATGTTGTTGTTTTCAAGATTTAGCTCCTCCAGTTCTCGACATAGCGCTAAAGATCTGGGAATAGCTGACAATCTATTGTACCTCAGACCTAAGCGATTTATGCTTGCCAAGTTTCCTGAAATAGTAACCAAAAACATTTTTTGCAGTCTTTTTGTATCATTATTAAATGTAGCTGGATTCACAAACTGATGAATACAAATGATGTAGTTATATTACCTATAGTCTCTGGGAGGTCCAAGAGCTCATTGTGCTGCAAGTCGAGGTTAGTTATCTGTGTGCAATTTCCAATCTCCCTCGGTAGGTGTTCCAACTGGTTATGGGCAACGTCCAGAGTAATGAGGCTGCATAGCTCCCCTGCAAGAAGATGCATACAAAATACAAAAACTACTAATTCAACAAGGGTGTTTTCAATATTATACACTGGCCTCACTGACAACTTCTAAGCCTTTTGTCTCATTCCACATAAAGAGAATTAAAATACAGATTTAAATGTGCAGAACAGATTTTTTTTCCCCCGAATTGGAACAGCCAAGTTAACAGCAACAATTTTTAAATGCACTACAGTACGTTAGAGAGAACATTGACAATTACAACGCTGTTATTAGTTTGGGATTTTGGAATTTAGTAATGGTCTATGTAGTACTGCTGGAGCTGAAGGAGACTGTGTATAGGGGTGTTGTAGAATCATATACATTAAAAAAATGGCCATCACAACGTACACCCTGATTGAAAATTAATACAGCTAAATATTTCAAATCCATGGTCAATCACTCCCTTACACTGGAATCTTCTTACAGTCAGTGAAAAAAGGCTGTCTTTTGTCCTTCCTTCACCTGAAAAATTCATTTCCATTTTACTCACCTATCTCAGCGGGTAGCTGTTTGATCTTGTTCTCACGAATGCTGAGCATGGTGAGTTTGGATAGGTTTCGGATGTCCTTCTCCACTGTTGTAATGCGATTGAAGCGCAAGTACAGCGTGGTCAAAGATGTCAAGCGATAGACGACTGGTGGTATCTCTCTTAGCTTGTTATGTCGGAGGTCAAGCATTCGAAGCTTCTTCAGGGAGTCCAGGGAGTCAGGCAAACTGGTCAGGGAGTTCTCACTGAGGGCCAAAGTGACCAGGCCTGATAGGCAACCCACCTCAGCTGGCAGGCTCTGCAGCTTATTGCTGTATAGGTAGAGTTCAGTCAACTGTGTCAACTCCTTAATGGAAGTGGGCAGAGTGTGAATGGACCGCTTGGACAAATCCAGTCTCGTCGAATTCTCCTCCCGACATTTGTTAAGCTCTTTGATCACCTCTGCATTACTGGACTTCTTGCGTGTACCTGTTGCTGGGTTTGGCCGCTTTATCGTATTGTCAACGGAGAAGGCAACACCTGGTGTTGAGCTGCTGGTGTCCTTCTTTCCTTCTTTGGCATCTTTCCCTTTGGTCTTCGGGTCTTTGCCCCCATCCTTCACTAAGCCGGCCGGACCACCTTTGGGGTCCTTTTCTTTCGTTTCTTTATCTTTACCTAAAGTACTACTCATGTCGACGTTATCGGGGAACCTACAAGATTGCTCATGGGAGTCTCTCTTGTCAGGTCACTTATTCCAAAAAAACAGGACAGACAGCCAAAGAGGCTTTTAAAAAACACATTCCTGTGCAGGCCCACACATTTACAATTACCCTTGGAATAAAGGCCTTTGGATCCAAAGACTTTTTGGATACTTATGATACTTTGTCCCTTTGTTAAAATGCCATGGGAGAAAAAATCCTTTGAAGTAGCTGGATTGTGGCATCCATAGGCCACATGCTTAAGTGTTTGAACAGCACACGATCCCAGGACCTTCGGATGGAAGCTCTTTCCCGTTGCAAAGGTTAATGAAGGTTTGTTTTTTTCTTTTAAAATTCCTTCGACGTTTGCTGTGGGAGAAAAACAGAAATTTTGTTTAAATTGGCAATTTTTACACTTTACAAATATAACACTTTGGATTTTGACAGTAAATTTTAACTAGCTGTCAGTCACTTTCTCACACAATTTTTGTTTCTTTTAACTCTTTCCTGGCAGTTCTGACAAAAAGAAATACCCCTTTTTGAAAGAACTTCTAAGAACAAAATGTTTAGAAATATTTTCTACTCTGATGATGAATCTTAAAAGTGTTTCCTACTAAAAGAATGCAGTTCTCATTACCATTTAAAATAAATCTTTAGTCCTCTTGTAGTGGGTAGGGCTGCCACAAACGATTATTTTGATAGTCGACTAGTCACCGATTATTTTTGCGATTAGTCGACTAATCAGATCATCATCCACTGGACGTAAAACTACAGCTTATTGCACCAGCAGCATCTGCTCTTATATAACTATCATTAGCTTACAGCTTTAAGCTTTTAAGGTGCTAACTAAAAATAAAGACAAGATGATAGTTTATTCAATTTTAATGAAATTTGCAGATTGTTTCGGTAAAGTTTAATAAACTCCTTGCTATCTAAAATATAACAGGACACCGGGGTATATTCTCCAGCATCTCACACTTCTGATAATCAGCTGTCTGCTTGACGTTTATTCAGCTGTGTAAAAACTATAACTTTAATCTCAGCCAAACCGATTTACTCAGGAACAAATAAAATACTAAAAAAAAAAAAAAAAAAAAAAGGCCAAACAACAACATTTTTAATTTATCTAAGTGACTCATATATATTTAACCTGAGTCGCGAAAGACGGCGGTGGGTTTGAAAACAATTTGCCGGGAGTCCGGTGTTCTCACGGCGCTAGTGACCTAGCCCCCGGCTAGCTATCGAGCTAGTGGGTAACAGACGTCTCCGAAAACTGAGCCGATATTTGAGGTTTACACAGCTACATTCTCGCCTGAAAATATGTTAAACGTTTATTTTGTGACCCAGAAAGAATAATAAGAGTAATATTAAAACTAACTAGCTACCGCCATTGTTGGAAACTAAGCTGGGCCGCGCTATGAATTCTGGGACAAAGCTACTTCTTCTTCTTCGGGGTTTAACGGCAGCTGGAATCCTTGTACATGCAGTGCTGCCATCTTCTGTTTCAGTCCGTTATTACACTCTTAAATCCTGCTATTATTCCTGCGTCTTTTGCGATCTTACAAAGCTTCAAACGACACGTCGACTATTAAATCAGTCGTCGACGATTTTGATAGTCGACGTAATCGTGACTAGTCGACAAATCGTGGCAGCCCTAGTAGTGGGCAAAGATCAGAATATGTGTATATGAAAACTGAGAAAAAAAAGAGAATAAAATGTAAACATGCTCCTTAGAGTTGTGCTGATATATGACAATGTCGAGATCAAAGATTGTAAAAATGAGCGGCGATAGCATAGGTAATTTTTATTGCATTTCCTCTTTAATGCATTAAATCATTATTACCATTATCATCATTATGAAAGTTTAATAAATTGGATCTGCCTTCACTATCATTTCTCCATAGAATCAACACATGCAACACAGAGATGTCTGGGTTTGCAAAGGCACGAAATTAATGTGAGTGAAGCAGCTGTAGCGAACCATCATCATCTACTGACAGAAAACAGGAGGATATTTCTGACCGCCGTACTGATTTTTGAATTAGAGCTTAATGTGACTACTGAGATGCTCTTCTATCTTATCTCATTAGGCCTTAGTCATCTAGGTCTAGAAACCAGGCAGTGATCCCCTGAAAACATCTGGCTGCTAGGGAGAAGCATGTATTCCCAGACCGTCTGACAACAGGCTGCTGGCTGCCAGTGTGTGAATTTGCAAGAACTGAAAAGAGGGTGATTGATTTGATCACTAGCAGGTTGCTGCTGTTAACGAGTGTAATACAAATAGGAAATTCAGACCACTCACCCTCAAAGTAAAAAGTTGCAATTTTTGAAACATGGTGGTTTGAGTGTTAAGTAGGGCTGCCACGATTAGTCGACTAGTCACGATTACGTCGACTATCAAAATCGTCGACGACTGATTTAATAGTCGACGCGTCATTTGAAGCTTTGTAAGATCACAAAAGCAGGAATAAGTAGCAGGATTTAAGAGTGTAATAACGGACTGAAACAGAAGATGGCAGCACTGCATGTACAAGGATGCCAGCTGCCGTTAAACCCCGAAGAAGAAGAAACTGTGTCCCAGAATTCATAGCGTGGCCCAGCGCAGTTGTCAACAATGGCGGCAGCTAGTTAGTTTTAATATTACTCTTATTATTCTTTCTGGGTCACAAAATAAACGTTTAACATATTTTCAGGCGAGAATGTAGCTGTGTAAACCTCAAATATCGGCTCAGTTTATCAAGACACCACATATTTTCAAAAGCGCTCCGACGTTTTCGGAGGCGTCTGTTACCCACTAGCTCGATAGCTAGCCGGGGGCCATGAGAGCACCGGACTCCCGGCAGATCGTTTTCAAACCCACCGCCCTACTCAGGTTAAACATATACAAGTCACTTAGATAACTTAAAAATGTTATTGTTTGGCTTTTTTCAGTATTTTATTTGTTCCTGAGTAAATCGGCTGAGTTTATTAAACTCCACCGAAACAATCTGCACATTTAATTAGAATTCAATTAACTATCATCTTGTCTTTATTTTTAGTTAGCACAGACCTTAAACACTTAAAGCTGTAAGCTAATGATAGTTATATAAGAGCAGATGCTGCTGGTGCAATAAGCTGTACTTTTACGTTCAATGGATGATGATCTGATTAGTCGACTAATCGCAAAAATAATCGGTGACTAGTCGACTATCAAAATAATCGTTTGTGGCAGCCCTAGTGTTAAGGACTTTTATTTTAAATGAAAAAAACTGTCCATTTCGAGTTTGTATCACACTTTCACAACCGCTTGAAGGTCAGCAAATGTTTTCAGACATATTTGTGTATTTCATACAAACTACAAGTGACCACAGCAACCTACTGACCAAAGCAATTGCACAGAGGGTTTCAGTGCAGCACCGTATAGCTCTTTGCAACCAATTTCACTTGGCGATAGCAGCAAGCAGCCTCCTGAAACCACTTGCCAATGGTAAGGAATACTTAGTCAATTTCACAGAAACCTCACGCAACCAGTCAAAACCGGTTGAGCAACCCTCCACCCACCTCCTCTGTATCTTTTATCAGACATAACTGGTTACCGGGAGATTGCAGACCAGTCTCTCAACTTATGTGATTGGAGCTGTGACTTTTTTCTTCATCTGGTTTTTCTGTCAGTGGAAAAACTCAGCTGTGTGAGAAGGGTATGGAATAGAGGTCAGGCGAGATGGGTAAGATAGGTGAAATGTTTTATTCAAGGGGGGGAGGATGATGGATGCTACTACAGCTCTACGGTTAACAAGTCAAGAGTCAGCAAAGGTTGACTTTATACCGTTTTAGCTGTTCAGCTGATATCTACCCACTTAAGTTAACTACTTATAGTAGACTCATTGTTGTACTGAACATGCGACATTGCTAGAAAACTGCCGGAACATGTTTCTCTTATTGTGTTTCACTGGCATTTAAACAAGATACACTGACAATATTCTTCCTTAAAAAAACAGGTTTCATATGCTGTCATTATAATTAAGATATTGAGTGTGCTCTGCCAGATCAAGAAATCTGTTTAATTCACTCAAGCATAACCTCACACCAACTACAAAACAAACATTGCATTGTTCTAAGTCTAACACCCCACTTAACCACCCCATACAAAATTTACAACGAAATGATCATATTGACTCCTGAGGCAATACTTATGCCCTAGATGTCCAGAGCAAACAAGAACGGATGTTAAAGAATATACATGTGTGGTACTTGTCTCAAATACTCCCAGACAAAACACAGTCCTTTGGATCTTTATGTGACAAACTAAGACAGCCTCTCTCTGGCAGCCGTCTCTGTTTAGCCTCTTGCTGGTGCACCTTGATGACTGTGTAAGCTCTCCAGCACTAGTACAGGCTAAGCTGCAGCAAAAAGAGAGGCAGGTTTGGCTCAGGATCAGAGCTAAGTGAAAAGGTTAGGACTGCTGAGAGTAATCTTTAGAAGTGGTTTTCAAAGCATGAAGTTCCCACAACAACAGGTCATATGACCTTTTGGGTAAAAGAAATGTTTGGTCAATAGTAGCACCCCTTACATGAGAGAAAGCCTTGTAGTGTGTTTCTGTAAATAATAAAATGATGTATCCACTGCTCTTTTTCCCTGTCATAAATAAGTTAAACAGCTAATACTGTCTCTAACAGGCATACCTGTGTACTACATATTTAAAGAAAATGAGAATACCCAGGCCAGTCCAACTCCTAGAGCAATGTAAACCAAACTGTGCAAGCAACTTCCTTTTATGGTTGTACTCTCCGTACTGCAAGTAAAAAAAAAAAATCATCTGTATAGATTTGAATGCAGTTATAGACTTATAAGAGTTGTTGTATGTTATGCACACAATATGCACACTGATTTCAAATCAGTGCAGTTAAGAGTCCAATGCATTCTGCTTTCATTTAAATCTGTTTCTCTCGTCTCTGTGAATGGTAGACATGAGCATTGATCAGTGGTCACGACTATTTGCATAGTAATGATCGTGAAACTGAGCTCATGGCTCACTGTTAGTCAGTGGTGCTAGTTTTCGTCATTATGCGAAAGTACTGTTTATAAGGTTAGGGAAACCTACAGTGAACTGAGACTGAAGAAGTCACGTGAATGTGTAACAAAACATTTCTCCTGCTACATCCAAATGAATGGAGAAAACTTTCTCTGATTTTTCTCCACTCCTTTGCTTTTTTTGGTTCACCATGTGTGTGCCGATAAAAAAAGAGTTTAAGGTAACTTGTCACATTACTGGAAATGAAATTCCAGTACAACTGTGGATGCTCCTTAATCCAAAAATGAACCAATATCAACCCCAAATTTTTGGAAGACAGCTGCCAAAACAATCCTGAATATGATGACAAAGGTCAGAATGCCACAAGCTCTGCTGCTGATAGTGGAGTTAGTCGTGTCCGAGGCACTGGCTGGTCTCTTGCTGATATAGTTGAAGCACAAGAAAGAGATTAGGGCAACTCCTGGCTCCATAAGACCAACATTTAGGCTACATACAAAAGTAAAAGAAAACGAAAATGAAGCCAAGAGAGAAAAGCAATGTTGTCCCCTCCCTTTGAGCTTTGCTCCACTTGATTTTACCTGAATACAGTCAACTAAGGAGAAATATACTTTTATTTCATAGGTATTCTGCTTAATTTGTCCTTGGGACTAAGCACCAAAGAACAGTTGCCTCATAGATAAGGCAAAGACTGTGTCTCATTTATGGCAATCTGATCAACTAGAATGCATTTTATGCTTCAATGAATGAAACAGTCAAAAATATTTTTATTCAAATCCTGGAGCATTTCCTTTGGGAGTGACCAAAACCTCTCTGGTGGGACCAAAATTCTTTGTATGCAGGATAAACCCTGAATTTGTGATTATCGTATCATCATTGTCAGTAGCAATGACAGTAAAACATTTCCCTAAGCAAAACAAGGGTATTATGATTTGTATGTGTCAAATAAATGCAGTGGTTTCTGTAAAAATCACTAAGTGGCTTAATATTTAAATGAGCAAATACATTATCACTTCAGAAGGATAATAACAGAACACATTAAGAAGAAGCACCAACAGGTAAGAGCGCTGTTGAACAACCACAGATTCAAGATATTCAGCCACTAGGTTAAGGCAAGTCCCTATTTGCATGAATGTAATGGTTGGCTATAAATACTGGAGTCCTGCTCAATTTGGATCATTTTAACATTGGCTCTAGCAGGCAGCATTCAAAAGCCCCTCACTTGGCTAGGTTCCTGCACAATGATAAATGATGATAAATAGAATCTAACAGCAATACATATATTCAAATACTAAAGACTGACAATATGTGACACCAACCTTTCAAGTGGGGATATGCTATAGCCAATACGGGTGGGAGAAAAACTGACACAAATATGAGAGATTTTGATATTTCGACTGCCAATACCCTATCGATACAGGGACACCAAATATCAATAATGTATTACAGAAATTAAAATACTCTTGTGCACCACCAATCCTGAGATAATTTTAGCCCAACAATATTACATTTTGTTACAAGGAAACTACAAGGAAACAAATCTGAACACACTCAGCTTGACAAAGCTACCTCCTAATTCAGAACAAGCTAACAGCTCACTCACAAGTAAAAATAGGATAGCAACCTCACTGCATCTACTAAAATTGGTGATGGCATCAATTTTTTTTTTGCATACTGTAGTGTCTGAATGGTTGCTCAGATTTTGAGAGTGTTTCACAATCACAACCACTTTTGATCGCAAGGCAACTGCACAGGTGGCCAGATAGGAGGCAACCTTTCTGCAAACAGTCACAGTCTTACTTAGACTTACTGCAATCACTCAAGTGAGACTGCTAAAGGTTTGCAAATAATTTCTAAGCTATAAATGCAGACACATTGCCAATATGTTACCACCAGTCTGAATGCGTTTCCAGGAGACTCGACTCAGCTGGCTTTGAGCTGGATGTATTCTGGTTATAATCCTTTTTATTAGGAAAGTTGTTGAGTGTAAATGTAGCAGTTCAATATGAATTTCTGATAAATGATACAAATATGTGATAGCAATAGATATTTGATTTTTGACCATTTATCACAGTTAATTGTTGTATTAGCATAAAAAGATTGCATGCAATTGCCAACTTGAACCATTTGAATCACACACTGATAGCAAAGTGACTCCACCTTAAGATAACATTTCTGGCAGTGTTGATATGCCTGAAATCTCATTTTGCACCAAAAAGAAAAATAACTTATCAAATAAGGTCATCTTATTGAATGAAAAAAAGATCAGTGATATCTAGAGAAAACTGCTGTTACTTGAAAACTTTTTTTCAACATAAACTTTCTCAACAAATAACATTTAAACTCATCTCTCAGAAGAAATTATATACATATTATTAAGGCTTATTACAATAAATATTACATAAATTAAAACACTCCACTGTAAACTAATATCAGAGTAGGTCTTCAGCTGGTTTAGCATGTAAGACAATGTCCTATCCTATCCAAGTCAACCTAATTGTATTTAAATAATGCTAAGTCACAACAACAGGTCCCCCAAGGTGCTCCTAAAAGTAAAGAAACTCAGACACCATGTAGAATGATCAGTGTAACTTTTCTTCTCTATGTGCATCACTCTAATTTTGCACTTTGAACATTCCCTCACATCAGTTCTGATAGTTTCAGTAATCTACATCCAGCAATTTGCTGAAATCTGTGACTCCTTATATTGATGTTATGCTTATTATTTTTTATTACTGAGACAATGATTGTTATTCTCTCAATGATAAATATAAAACCTGCGGTGAAAAAGTAGCCAGAAATGCACAAGAGATATTGCTGCATCGACGCAAAGTGTAGTTACATTTCTAGGAAGGTACACGTCAGGTTATGGTGTAGAGTTTCAGAAGGGTTTGTGGTTATGATGTAGCTACAGAGCAGATTTCCTGCTGAGCCATAATTTCCCAGTCAGCAGTTAGCAATAAGCTAGCTAGTTTTTTTTAGCATCTGTTACCCCATGGCTCACTATAGTACCTTTGTGTTAATATAAACACATTACAGCAGACAATCTCTTTCTAAAAAGACTTGGATAAGGGTTCATTTGTTCTTAAACAACAGGAAAAAAAAAGTGCATTTATATTCAGGAAGCAGACACTGAAAACAGACAAATCATAACCAGGTTAGCAATTAATATGTTGTTATGTGGTCTGAGTTATGTGTAACCAAAAGGTTCTATATCCCAGGCTTAATCCTCATAGTGAAACCTTACTTGGCTCATCTGTAAGCCCCAAGGCTCTAGTATACACAGAGATTATTGTTATTATTTTACACCTCATTCTAAACATGTTGTACACATACTGAAGTCTAAGAAAAAGCCATAGAACATGTAAAATGACAACATAATTCTTGGGGGACTGTTCAACCTGAAGACACCACACACATACGGAAAAGGTTTGGTCGGTTGTCAGAACTAGGTTACTGTTAATGCTGTGGTATTGGGTGTGCTTAGTCAGACCAAGAAAGTCTAGTGTACCAAGGATAAACTCAAACCGACTTGCTCCTGCTACGCAAACATGGCCCAGTGGGTGTTAACATTGCAGTAAGCCTACAACCCCATCCAAGCAATCGTTCAACTACTTAGCTAAACCCTACAAAATCCACAAAAGAAAGACAATTTTAACTAGATACGTATGACTGGAAAACCTAATAAGTCAACAAAGGACATAACTCATGTGAAATTATGCAACTACTCAGCCAAACCTGTTTGACCAGAACGGTAAATTATGGATGAGCCTTTAGATCACCCTTCACAACTGACTGATATGCTCATGTGTGACTGTGTGTAAGCTGAAACTACTTGTTTAGCCAATGTAAATATGAGGCTGAACTCAAGCAAGGTTTTGCAGAAAAAGCTAATGCATTTGTCCATCAACACAACCACAACACCACCATAAAGTGCTATTTGAACTTCCCACATAGACTAATGAAGTTATCCATTAAGGATATCTTGGGCCCATCTGCTAATGTCAGTACATTCAGGCATGAGTGGAACTGTTCTCCCTTGTTTGTCCATTATAATCCCTTTAGGATCAGATGATACATGTGCCGATATATCAGCTAATTAGAGAATGCAATAAAGCACGTCCGAAGCAAAGAAATGTTTCAGAGTCAGATTCAAGAAATATTCAGTCATCTGCTTGCTGGTACTTCACAGTAAGTTGAGGCCTGTCAATATAGAATCTCCGTATGATAGAAGGACGCAAAATTGCACAACAGGGGTGAGGTGGCAGCTATCGCTGTTGCCACTAAACAGAACTCCACATGACCCCACTAGGTTGAGGGGGGTCATGTAGGCTACGTGTGCAAATGGCAAACCCCTGGAAACAGACTACCGACAGAAACGGTAGCTACCAGGTCGAGAAGTCGCATTTCAATATCACCCAATTTCCATGATATGAACACCTAATATGGGTATGACAGTGTATTATCAGTAATGTGAGTGTAACACCTTGACGCTAATAATGCTACGTTGTGACTGTTAACCTAACTGCACAAGCTAGACAACTATTTGTCGTAAACCAACTCGAGTAAGCTAAAATGTCTTCTGTTAGCTAAGCCACTTATAAAACTAAGACATATAATACACGTCTCAAAGTCTTTTCTAAACTGGGAGAAACTGCAACCTGCTAAGACGACTGACAACAAGGCAGGAAATAAAAACAGCTAAGCTGAGCGTCAACGGCACGGCAAACGTCAGTTAAACCAGACTGCTAAATTGCTACCGTCAGCTAGCGAGCAACTTAGCTTACAAGCTAACGGTACTTTTTTTTTCCCCAAACAAGGAAAATCAAAACAGCTGTCATTAGCACATAATGAAATAAAGGACCATTGGTGGGTGTTTGCTAGACCGTGCAGAGAGGGTGTCGAGATTTGCCCTTAATACTCACACCCAGCGCTTAGCTTAATCATTAGCAGAGGTGTGTGTGTGTGTGTGTGTGTGTGTGTGTGTGTGTGTGTGTGTGTGTGTAACGCAGGCCCGAGCGGAGCGGCTGTCGGACGTAGACCGACCCGACCGAAGGGGGGGAAATCTCTGCTGTAGCCAGCTGAGTGCATACGGGTAGCAGATACCCAAAGAGAACATCCTGTGAAGGCGTGAAGGCAGCTGATATCCCGACCCGAGCAGCCACGCAAGGCCACAGAAGAGCCGACAACCTGTAACGCTGAATCTAAGCGCCGTTCCCGTTGTGAATATGAGCCGAGAAAAAAGAAAACAGTGAAAAACAGCGGCCATTCCGAAGCTGAACAAAAGAGTGCGTTCGTACTCGCCACCGCAAAATGACACATCGCTGTTACACACGCCTTAACGAGAGGCTGACAAGTACGTTACATCTAGAGCAATGCGTTACCGTGCTGTGGGGATAAAAACGTCCAATGTTAATGTACTAAAATAACTGCTTTACCTTCAGAGGTGTGACTCCGCCATCCTTGCTGCTTCCTCCTCTTTTCCTACACTGCTGCTCTGCTCCCCTCCCTCCCCCGGTCACCAAACTGCGTCATTCACACGCCTAACCAATGTTATCACGAGACTTTGAAATGCAATCAAACGTCCATTATTTTACAAACATTTATCTGTGAAAATCAATCTGAGACAATAATAATGATTGATTACAAACCGGAGCATTAAAACAATGTATTGAAAAGAAAATTAAAAAAAGAAAACGAACTCATACAAATCTCTGACTTTTATTAACTGTAAAACTGTGCAAATACATTCTACAACTAAAAAGAGATGAATGTCCTTAAAAAAAGCAAGCGGATTTGTTTTCTAATTTATGTCATGTCTCTTCTTCTTTTTTTACACTTATGAAAGTTTTCTGAGTTTTCAGCTCCTGAAAACGCCCCCTCATAAGTGTAAAAAAACAAACAAACCTGCAACCACTTGGGGCTGTGTCCAAAAGTTATTCGCTCCCATGTTAAAATACACACAGCAAAATGTGTAGACTTGCAAAATAGATGCAAAATAAAATCCAATGAATAAATAAAATTGTTCAATGTACATTTAAAACAGTACTACAACAGGCAATTCTATAATTATAACCTATACACTGGGCCACCTTTACAAATACAAGACAGATTCAAGCATCAGCAATCTAATTTAAACCACATCATGAACCCATCTGCATAATAAACAATACAAGCATGGTACAATCACAGAGAAATATAGTCAGAGCTATAAAGGTGCAAAAATATCTGTAGTTATGGCTTAGTGCACAATATATGAGAGACTTTCTCTGCAGAAATGGGTTAATGAACTCACCAAACACTAGGATACTTGTGAATCCAGAATATATAAAGGCTGCAGTTTGTTTTGCAATCTTTGACTGAGCTCATGCTTTTAAACCTTGTTGCACAAGCTAAAAAATTGCCTCTTTTTTAGTCTAATTTAGACATATGGGGGTTAATCCAAACATTCCGAATTGCATAAGCCCATGCCCCACAAAACCATTTCTAGTGCAATTGCTGTAGATCCACTACGGAGCTACTGTTAACCAAATAATTAACATGAGTGTGATTGTTACTGCAATAACTTACTAGTGATGCGAGGGGGCAGAGGCCACACAGTTATGGATGGGACTGATAATGCCACCCTTTCATTCTATATGATAACTTCTGGCTTCAAAAACAATAACATGGCAGCAGACAAAATGCTTATGTTAGCTTTCATAATGGGGAGTACAAAAACCAGTGGTCATGTCCATGTTTTATATACAGTTTGTTATCTTTACACATTTAATTTACAGTGAATACAATTTACAGATGACAGTGGAAATACACTGCTCAAAAAAAAAAAAAAATAAAATAAAGGGAACACAAAAATAAGACATCCCAGATCAGAATGAATGAAATATTCTTATTAAATACTTTTTTTTTTTTACAAAGTTGAATGTGCTAACACCTGTGGATGTCGGGCCCTAATTTACATTGTGTTGTTTAAGTGTTCCCTTTATTTTTTTGAGCAGTTTATAAAAGATCCAAAACCCATCGTTGTGTTGAGTTTTTGTGTTGTATATATCAAACAACTTGTCTAGCTCTAAAAATATTTTTAGTTTCATATAGATCCTAAGTGAGAGTAGATCATTCTAGAACATATTTTCACTTCATGCTTATTGTGGCAATAAAAAATAAGAAGAAAGAGATTATGCACAGACAAAATCATCTATATATTTGTTGCAACCATGACATCCGTACTTGAGAGTGGTTATACTACAAACTAATAACGCTGTCAAGTATTCATTCAAAATTGTATTTTAAGGTACTCATTTTTTATATCCCACTGAAACATATATAAAATACTTGAAATATATACAAAACTCTGAAGGTGAAATAATGCTTTTCATCTGCAGTAATTTCCCCTGACAGATCTAATATTTTTTGTTTAAAAATGTGAGTACTCGACACACCCCTTAGCTATTTTCAAGCCAACCAGAAGCCATCTCTCTGCATATACAGAAACATTACCAACCTATATCAGTGCAATAAGTGCACATAATTATTTTCCTTCTCTGGCTGGTCCCTTTATGGTTCACCATAGTGGATCATCTGCCTCCATCACATCCTACGCCTAGCATCCTCTTCTGTCACACCAACTATGTCCTCCTTCACTACATCAACAAATCTTCTGGTCTTCTTTTCTTTACTCCTGCCTGGCAGCAGTCTTGTCTCTATAACTTTGTCTCCAATATGCTTAAACTCATCTACCTCTGCTCCTTACAGCTACACTGTCACACATGTGTCTCTCTCATCCATACACATGTTCTGTCCAAAAATAAAAGTACAAAAAGACGCTCAATGACCCTGTAAAGCCTGCTTCATAGCGTCAAACATTATTCAAGTTATTGAGTTTTGCTATTCTGCTAGCTGCCTATAGGTGCCAGTAAAACACTGTTCAAATTAAATAGACAACAGAAGAAAATCACGTGATTCTTGCGGACGCGTTGGCTTGACAACTGTAATCTTTACCTGGTGCTGAAGGTGAGAAAAAGATTTCCATTTTACACATGCCCGAGTGGGTGAATAGTATTGATTTGTTTATACTGTTGTGCATTGGTGAGACATTGTGTCTTTGGATTAGAGAGCGTTCGCTAAAAGCAAAGCTATCGTTAGTGTAGCTAGCTAGCTAGCTAGCACTGTGTACTGACCTGTGGCTAACCTTCTGACCAGTTTATTATAAACTATGTAATACCCACTATAAAACTTAACAGGCTCCTTGAATTTTGCATTCCCTCTCGAGCGGAGAGCATTTAATGATGCAAAAACTATTCGGAATTTATGAATATGTGTCAAAAAGTCGTGAAATGTCCAAATATGCTTACCTTTCAGCGAGCACTCAGAGGACACCATGCCAGAGATCAAATCAATATTCAGAGAAGTTCTGCCTAAACAAGGTTTGTACCAAAGCTATGTGGACAGCAGTAGTTACAAAAGGTTGTTTGTGTCTCTCAAGACAACACGTGAAGTGAACTGAAATTTCACAATAGCTTGGAGATTTAATCAAGATATGCTCTGTGGTCTCTCCTGAAAGTCTTTTCTGGCTTAAAAATATAATTCGGGTCAACATTTGGGACAATATTGCTTTTCTTTAGTTAAAGGTGTACGGGTTGTTAGTAAGAACAAGCTGTTCAGTGGCTCACAATCAGATGTGTAAGATGCCAGATTGGTAACTAGTTGACCAGATATCAAAAATATTGTTGAATTCTTCCGGAGTGGTTGAAAAGATATAAGTTTATAGATGTAGCATCGTATATTTGAAACTCCTTTAAATAGAACAGTAGCTCTGTTTGCAGTACTATAAAGGTTAAAGTGTAAAGAGAACATTTCTCACAGCTAATGTGCTGCAGACTTTTATGAGAAATAGCAGACATGCTAGGTTTTTACATAATATTTTCATTTATGCTTAAATTAAAATTTAATCATTTGTGGATTGTTTGAATGCACCTCACAGGACAGCTCTCCATGGAAGATGTCCCTACTATGGTTTTGTGTAAGCCAAAGCTGCTCCCACTCAAATCAGTCACCCTTGAGAAACTGGAGAAAATGCAAATGGAGGCTCAAGAGGCTGTTAAACAACAGGAACTGGCAATGAAGGAGCAACTACAGTAGATACCCAGTGAAGGATTGGAAAAAAACAAATGCCTAAACTGGCAAAAGTCCTTCAGATGGATCAAGCAAACACACTGATTCCAAGCACTGGAATGTATTTGTATGGACTTGGAGGGAATCTGGCGTTACAGAGTTAAAAAAAAAAAAAGTGTTTAATCCCTCTTTGTCCCTTTTGAAAGTCTTGCTGTTCTGTGGTTATTGTTGAATGATCTATAGCATGGAATTAGCAAAGATTATATCTGTTACTTGCCAGTAGGGGTAGTGAGCTACTTAGGTACTACTTTAAAGTGTTATATTATCATTATTATTATTATTATTATTATTTTATATTTCAGATAACTGCTTATTTAAGTTGCAGTATGCAGTTAGTACTGTGTGTTAAACAGACAAAAACAGATGAAATGATTTCATAGTGATTTAATCAACAATCAAGGAACGTCAGGGTGTCTCTCACACTCCTTATTCCCCAAATATAAAAATAAACACTCTTAACACACCACTTTGTGAAGTTACCTGATTGGTATTCGTTTTTGCACAGAACTCGTGCCACGGATGTGTGATTAAAGACTGAAAACCTAGCACAGCATAGAAACAGTAGCTAGTTTGGAAGCCAGTATTGCATTGAACCAACAAACTCCCTTTTATTTTATTTTTAATACATTTTTATAAAGCTCTTGACACAAACCAGTCATGTCAATACAAACACTGCTTTCTAGAAAACACAAAAGGAGTGGCAGTGAAAACAAGAAAATACTGTACAAAACAATGTGGAATGACTGACACGGAGAGGTGTGGCACTTTAAGAGCTAGCTTATGTAAATGTTTATATTGAAACACCTTGGAGAGAGTGATCTACTTTAGTTTCAATCACAAGTGCATTTTTGTTTAAATTACCCTTACCTCAATTTTGGAAATGTACCTTCTTTTGACCATTAGAAAGGAGAAAAACCATTTTTCAGGTACTTTGAAAAATATGCAAGTAAAAAAGTAGCTTTATGTTTTTTGGGGTAATATGGCACACAAAGTCTTCTCAGTAGCTTTCAAGTTTGACAACACCACCGTCTCCCTCGCTGACATACCTCTTACGGCCCCTGAGAGAAGATGAGAGCAACAACATGATTAACAAAAACAGAAGCACATCTCTGGAGATGAGTGTCAGATGTGTGTGAAAACCAGCGTGCTTACCGACAGGGACAGAGATCCCTCAACTTTACATCAATGATTCCCATGCTGAAGCTCTTGTCAACAAACTGCTCCAAGATAAAGTATGCACGAGGGACATCAATGTTGATCTCAGCGATGTCCATGTAAACTCTTTGGTAGCCCTACAATAAAAAGACAACCATTTTACAGGCCTACAAAAAAAAAAAAAAAAAAAAAAAAAAAAGCAGTGCATCATTCACACACCAGGTGGCACCATACCCTTCTCATTTGGTCCACAGTAATCACGGAGGACACAGAGAGTGACTTGAGTAGCTGCAGAACCATTTTGAAAGTTTTCTCTCCATTAGACTCCAACACCATCACTATCGCCTGCGAGAAACATTCACAATCCTGTGTTTAATTTAACTGAAGACCACACAATGCAACATTAAGGGTGTAAAGCTAAAGAAATCCCCTCAAAACAGATAAAATGTTTCAGTAGTTTTATAACATTTTACATTTAGACTGCATTTAATGTGTCTGCTGCTACATCAAATGTAGCCATGAATTTACCTCATAGGCAAACTCGTGATGGAAATGGGGAACCTCAAGATCTCTGAGGCATCGCTCAGCCTCCTTGCTGTCACCAGATAGGATGTACTCCTTCAGAAGAAGGTTCATCTGGCATGACAGAATACAAATGAGAATTTTTGTTATGGCAATATCCATACAGTAACAAAGAGCTACACAAAGAAAAACAAAACGCAAGTCTGCTGCCATCTGCTTTCCAATTTCACTTGAAAGTGATGAAAACAGACATATTTTATGGTAAATGGCCTGTATTTGTATAGCGCTTTACTAGTCCCTAAGGACCCCAAAGCGCTTTACATATCCAGTCATCCACCCATTCACACACTGGTGATGGCAAGCTACATTGTAGCCACAGCCACCCTGGGGCGCACTGACAGAGGCGAGGCTGCCGGACACTGGCGCCACCGGGCCCTCTGACGACCACCAGTAGGCAACAGGTGAAGTGTCTTGCCCCAAGGACACAACGACCGAGACTGTCTGAGCCGGGGCTCAAACCGGCAACCTTCCGATTACAAGGCGAACTCCCAACTCTTGAGCCACGATTTTACACACAACTGCTCAAAAGTTGTGAAAAGTTTTTTTGGGATACTTTTACTTCACCAATTCCTCGCTTTCAGACCTCTTAACGTTTCTCCCACATATGACTGCTATTTTGAAAACAACAACGAGACCAGGCAGGACCGGTTCATCAACATGGCACGGTTTGCATTTTAGGAAGAAGTTCTACAACCCCCCCAAATACATGATGAAGACTGTACAGTGCTGCTTCAATTTTATTCGAGCTTTATAATAAGAACCAATTACAATTCAGAAAAACTGCTTTCATTTCAGAGTGTACTTGATTCTGCTTCATATAACCTACCTCTTTGATGAGCTGTATGACTGGTTGCTGGCCTCCACCTGTCCCCCATTGGCTATCTATGCGAAGCCCACCCATACTCATCTTCAGTAGCACAGCTGCTCGGTCCAGAGCCGCCCTGAGAAGAAAGCGATACACACAAGGTTTATAAAACTTTAACCTAAACTCTCTCTCCTTGTTTTGGAGAGTTGCTTGTAATGTTTAAAAGAGGTGGTGCCTGAGTAGAGCGTGCTGGAGGCAACACACATGATGCACACTTCCTCACTGGGAACTTTAAATCCTCTACCCTCAATCTACATTTCTCCAAATAGCAAGCTAGCAAGGAAAATTGGACATTTGCATTCTTAGATACAAATTAGACAGGCAACATGTAGTACAAACTCTTAACAAGAAGAAGGAAAAAAAAAAGAAAAAAAAAAAAAGAAGAAGAGTCCTGCAACAGATGGTCTGGTCCTAACAGAGCCCTGATCACAAAAAACAAGAGTCAGTCTGGGATTACATAAAAACATGGGCACTGAGGCAGTCTTCATTCAACCAACCTGCCCCAAACACCTTGTACACTGTGAGAACTGGTGCAGTTTCAAAAGCAAATCATGATCCCAACATTTTATTTTTATTAGATATTGTTTTGTTGTCCTTTTTTATAAATGCACACTTCTATTCAGTTTCTAGATAAACAATATAAATGGCAATATTTTTGAAAGCATCCTCACATCACTGGCAAAAACGTTTTAAACAATACTGTTCGTGTTAACCTGCTGCTCTCCAATTAGAGGACAACAAGAACAGCTGATCACAAGGCTAAACTAAATCCTCTTTTCTCATGAATCACATTGACTTATTGCATTATTCCAACAGCTATAATTACCCTGATCTCTCAAAATGCAAATGGTGCAGACAAACATGTAACTAACCATTAAAGCAATATAATAAAAGCAACCTATTGTGGGTTTGAAATCAGTTTATTGCTAAAAGATCTGGCTATATATGAAGACATTTTTAATTTCTGTGAAAAAACACAAAACAAACTTATTCCTTTTTGACTCCATGAACTTTTTAAAAACAAAGTTAATGATTTGGACATCTTTGTGCCATTTAAAAAAACAATAATAAAAAACTAAATTTTCAACCGTCCATCCTAACTATTACCCCACATAGGCTACAGCTGGCAAATATTATGAGTTTCAAGAGATTTATACAAATTTATTTTCTGAGACAGAAAAAAAAAAAAAAAAACATTTTTGCTATCATTTTATTCGAGCTCCAGAGTAAAACCCAAAGAAAATTTTTGTAAAATATTTACTGCCTATTTATTTAGCAAACTTTGATCTAACCCAAAATCTGAAATACAGATTTTGTATAGTTTTTCGTATTGAATTACATATGGTATAGCTAAAATACAAACTTAACATGTACCCTGATCCTTTCAACAGAAATTATTACGCTCATTATTATTTATAGTTAGGTGCTCATATTTAACATGGTCAACGTTTAAAATAATGAGGTCAGTGTATGAACAAGTAATCCCTGTGAGCCAAAAGCTTCAGACTCGCCAGATTAATTGCTCTGTTTCTGACGGCAGAGAAATGTTCCTAATGTGGTAATACCAGGCCAACAGCTCCCCACCTACTGCCACAAACCTTCTGTTTGCTAAGGCTAGCAAATTAGAAGAGATTATTTAAAGGGAGAAGAATAAAACTCCTTGTTTCATCATGCTAAGCTATTGTGGTGGAGTCCAAGAATGACATACCTTGCATATTCACAGTCAACTTTTCCTTTGTAGCCTTCGATGTAGGTCTTTGATAATATTTGGTCACTTACAGCTCGTGCAATGAATTGACCCACCAACTAAAAGAGAGATACAAAGATGGGAAAAAAGCAAATAATTTTAAACACTCTTGCACCATGTTCCTGTTTCTTAGAGCTGCTAACCCACTAAATCAGGAGATATGATTGGCTGGTCATTTATTTTCGGCATAAATAAAGTCGGCTTTCCACAGCCTGCAACAATAAGATTATTCGTAGTTTACAAGCTTCAGTTTGGAGGCCCCACAAAAACACTGACTGGACAGATGACTGACTGTTGCTTCACTTGCACGTGTCTCTTTGTTTACAGTAGTGTGAGCACGTGTATGAGGAAAATGAAAGAGCTGCCTTTGCTCTTCTGGCCTCCACAAAGCCTGGGCTCACTGTTGCTCATTGTTCCTGTACAGACAAGAGGCAGCTACATCTCAGCTGACCCACTGCTGTGTCTAGACCGACAGGCAAATGAGGAGTAAGGGGGCGTGTGCGGGCTTGTGTGTGAAACTGAGAGAGCGAAAGCGCGAAGGGAAGGAAGTGGGGGCAGGGCGCTATCATAATGTCCCTTTAAACCCACTGAGAATTTGGAGAGTGGGACAGACATGACCAGCGAGACCCAATGAGATGGCGAGAGGAGGGGTGCGGGGGGAAGTACGCAGAATAACCCTTTTAGCGTCCTTTGCTGAGCTTGCTTTTTGCGAGCACAGTTAGACAATAGCCACAGATCTCATGTCTGTGCAGGCCGAAAGGGAAAGAGCTCTAAAAAACACACCGGCTCTCTCTCGCACACCAACACACAAGAAAAAAAAAAGAAAAGAAAAACCCCACAGCGTTGTTCCCCTGTGCTCAACCACAAGCTATGTTAACACTTCAAACAAAAAGCATACTTCTAGCTGACGAGTGTTAAAACTGTTATCTTCTTTAAAGGGACTGACTTGAAATAATTATTCTTCAGGAAGTCAGTTTGTTAAATGTCCTTTACCACTTGTTTTATCTCGATTATCTTGCTCCAATTATCGCTGAAAGCCAGAATTATAACTGAAGTTCTTTTGTTTAACTGCAAAGACCTAGTTTGGACTCATATCCTCAAAAAACAAGTAACTAGAAAACACACAAACAGAATAAGTTGCTATCTGGGGACTAAGTATACACACATTTGTCTCCAAACACTCACCTGAGCAGCCCCAGGTGTGTCTAGTACCAAATCAGGCAACTCTCTGAGGAGTTTGTCAAAAGACTTTTCCATGTCGCCGTGGGATAAAACAGGCCCACAAAGGTCAGCCAGCAGCCTGGAGGTGAGCTCTCGGTGGCTGGCTTTGGCCTCCAGGGCCAGTGCTACAGCCAGTGAGGGCACCACGCTCCGCATAGGCCCCAGGTTCAGCTCTGCAAGCAGCTCCTGGAAAAGGAAAAGGACACCAACTTGTCTTAGAATTCATGGTTGTGTTAATATCAGTTTTTTGTTTTTGTTTTTTTTTTTTTATTGTGTGTTGATCTCAGCTTCTGTAATAGAGTAGCTCACCTCAACTGCCAGTATGCATCTACATTAACTTGGTAACACTCACCGCTACTTCATTTGTGTCTCCATGTTCAAAATACTCTTGCACTATGGGGGTAACAGTCTTCTCGAAGTCCCTTTCATCCAACGGGGGGACCACCGTCTCATACACACAGTTTTCCTGACAAAGCAGAATCGCACTTCAGTCACACTTGTTTGTGGAACATGTATCCTTTTTTTTTTACATTTGTAGAAGAGCCTGTGTTAATAATAATAATAATAATAATAATAATAATCCAGGTGATGTCAGCACAACAATTACCTGATCTTCATCATAGTTGGGGTCTCTTTCATCTACTGCCTCTGGTTCATAAACTTCACCAGATCTGCCCCATACACCTTTTCCTCCAGCCCCACCTGGAGACAAAGGGCAGTGACAATATGAATTGTGATGCGTGACATTGTCAAAGTGCTTTCTTTTTCTCTTTTAAAAGCTTTAGTGCCCCACATGTAGTGGCAAATCTTATTGTTTCATTATCAAGTGTACAAACAGGTTTGACAACAGGACTGAATTTAGTCATAAGCTTAAAATGTGAAATGCATTTGGTGCTCTACTTTGAACTAAAACAGCTACTGATACTTCATTTACTGCATGTTTCCTGAATATCCTGACTTGCTTTGGTCATAGAGTACAAACTTCCTTTAAGAAATGGGCTTCTAGTCATAAAAAAAGGGAAAAATACTCTTGTTTTTTTCCATTAGCATTTAGTCTAAATTTAATCAATCTGTCTGCATAATTTGTACCAATCCAAAAATCACTTCACTCCAGTCAAGTTCCTGTATGTTACATGCATCACTGTGTTGGTATATGGGGGTCTACTCGCTAAATACTCCCTATGCAGATACATGCAGAGAACTGAAGCTGCTGCCAACATGCTTCCCAGGCTACATTTTCTGTGTAGACACAAGCAGCAAACATCTGCCAGTTCTGAGGTCAGCACTGGCAGATTGCAGACGGTTTAAGAAGCTGAATGCCAAAGCAGCTTGTGAGACATCCCTTAAAACCTCCATTAGTCTCCCACCCAGTATGTGGCATACGACATGTCACTATATTTAGCAGAGTCCACCTTGGTTGTGAAAACCGCCAAGCTTTAGCATTTAAACATTACACTTTTTCCAAACCTTAAATGCATAAAATTTTCATGCAGGAAAGCTACAAGCTCAAATTGCCAGGCTCTGATAGTGTGGCAGTTCTGTTACGCAATCGAGGAAAAAAAAGAAAGAGAAACAAAAGAGGGCAGGCTCTGCGCAGGGAGAAACTAGACATGCCCATGGGGAGAGTCAAGTGCCTGAACTGTACTGCAGTCTGCAGGGACACATACTGTAACCGAGAACTGTATGCTGACATCACTGAAGATCTGCAGCGAGAGGTGGCCGAAGGATTGGAAAATGCTGACACTTTGCTAAACTCTCATCTACTTATAGATCAACAATTATCTATACAACCTATACAAGAGGCAAAACGTTGGCAGGTCAGAGAAGCCATTATGCAACATTTCCAGCTGATTGAAAAAATTATATTTTCAATAGCATAATTATCTATAGCGTTAATGTTGCTTTACACCCAAATAGATAGACAACAAAAACACGGGAAATCAGATGCTCTATAAGCCTTGTGACTGTAACTTTAAACAGCACCTGTGCATCCAATAGTTATCTTAAAGATGGACTATTCATGTCACATCCTGTGCATTAATATCAACAACGAAAGCAGTTAGTGGTACATTATACACAAAATGGTACCAGGATTGTTTTTATTTTAACCTTCTCACAACAAAAAAAATAAATAAATTAGACCTCCTATTAACAAAACTAGTTACAACGAACGATTATGTTACAATGCTATTTTTGGGGAAGGGGGGCATTCACCATTCTGCAAAGAAGCCTGGAAATTTCCAGAAAGGCTTGGCTGAGCAGATGACAAGGGGAAAAAAAGGATACAAGTGAGTCGGAGCCATTTGTTTACTTGTTAATTGGTTTATGGCTTCCATAAAATAAAAACAACAACAACAACAACAACAACAAGAATGGATGACAGCACTACATGAATGTGTGGATGTAGCACCTTCCCTTTGAAGTCCGGGAATCTGAAATACAAATGGCTCTTTGATAAACATTCACATGCCTTTGATAACGACCGTGCTTTGGTTACAACTGTGCTACGTTCTTCATTTAATAATATGCTCTTACCTTTCTTTGGGAGGCCTCTGCCCTTCCCGAGCCGGGACTTTCTGTCTAACAGCTTGCTCTTGGGACTTGTGGGTGCCACTGAAGTTCCCCTAACCACATCTCCATTATCGCTGAGCGAGTCCCCCCTGCCAGAGTCCCTGGAGGAGTTCTTCCTCAGCCTCCGCTTGGCCTTGGCCTTCAGACGTGCCTCATGGATGCTGTTGCTAGAGGAGGCCACCCAGTTGCCATTGATCTCGTTGTTAATATTTTTATTAGCGATAATGAAACCTCCATTGTCTTCCTCCCCAGATACAAAAGAGTCACTCAGGTCTCCAATCTCTGTTGGTTTACAAGAGAAAATTGTGGTGAGTTAGTGTTTGGTTTGATTTGATTGACAATATGCATGCATGCAGTTAATTTCTATCTGCACTTAAACACAGACTACAGCTGAGGGGGAGTAAAAAAAAGTAACCGAATCTGTACACAGTGCAAGATAACATACTTTCACCCACTTCCGCATGAAAAAAAACCCCCACTGCCCCACATCCTATCCAGCTGATGAAGCACAATACTTAAATGGCTCTAAATGCTCACACTTACCCACGGGGTTTGCGTTCAGCCAGGCCTCGCAGTCAGCTGCCATGATTTACAGTAGAAAAGAAGCTTTTGCGACAGAACGGCGCAAAAACAGAATTTCAAGCGATACCTGCAATAACGAACAAGAAACTGTCACCTTATGTGTGGACGTGCGTCGATAACAAGCCCAGACAAGATTCAGTAACACCACGCCTCCCCCCTCCCCCCTCCCCCTGTTCATTCAAAGTCGCACTGTTGATAAACAATGCCTAACGCTACATTAGCTTAAATATTCACTGCTAGGAGATGTAACTGCTTTAAAAATCTATCTCCGTGCGCGTATCAACGAATAAAACGCCCACACCGTCCAATATCCGCACTTTTGTAGGCGTTTTATGCGTCGCTAACGGTTATCTAGCTCTTCTTCTCGAAGCCCGAACGTCAATTAAACATAATGTCAAATTGCAAAGTCGCGAGCTCGTTCTCCATCTTGAAATACATCTATAAAATCCTAATATCTTTATATACGCTGTCATATAAATCACAGCATTGGAAAAAAAAACAAAAAAAACAACAGAAAAATCTCCGACCGTCTGCTGTGTCCAAGCTCCAAACTGTGACACGAACACTGTTGTTTTTGTTTTACTGACAGGTAACGCTGGCACTTAGGCCAATGTTTTTCCTTTGCTCATTGGCTGGGGGAAAGGTTTTTTAAAGAAAGAGCCAATCAGCATGCAACACGGATTTCCTTCTCGCAATTTCTGTGAGGCCCGTGTGCTTTATTAAGTGCTGCCCTCTGTCGGCGATGTCGCGGAGCTGCACTTTCTATACATAGAAGTCATTTATTGGCAAAAATGGCATGTACTGGCAGCTGCAACATGCAGGTTTCCAAAAATAATAATAATAAAGCTATGGTCTTATTGACGTTACATTATCGATAGCCTAGGATAAGACATTATTAAAATATAAACTATTTGTGTGGTACTTTATACATTTATATTTGTATTTTTTTTTAAATAAAGATTAAAGTATATGTCTAAATTTATATAAATGTCTTTTATTTTCACCAAAATCGTCTAAAATCAATAATGGAGGAAGAATATTGAGATGCTAGTGCTAAAACTTTTGCTTATTCCATCACTAATTGCTAAACCAGCATGTAGGCATGTGTAAAGTATGACATACAAGGGCAATTTTAACAAAATAGCTGCCACATATCTTCAATCAAATCAAAAGCATTCCTTTATTCATTCATCCACTGCACCTTCCCCACCAACCTCCTTAATTTTTATTTTTGACAGTTTGTAATGCAAAATATGCATAAATTCTCTACCATTAAATGGCCCTTCTTCCTCATCAACCTCTCTGTGTATCACAGAGAGTGATGAAAAAGAGCATAAGGCTGTGGTGGACAACTTGGTCACAAGGAGTGAGTAAAACCATCTGCATCTTAATGTGGCAAACACTAAACACTAAAAAGTGGTTGTGGATGAGGTAGCCACGAACACCAGTGACCCTTATTTTCATCCACTGGGTCTGTGTGGAGAAAGTAGATGATTACAAATACTTTGGTGTTCATGACAATAAACTGGACTTCATCAAAAACACAGAAGGCCTCTGTTTCTATTTTCAGAGATGACTGAGCTGCTTTTAGGGGAGACCGGGGATAGTTGTAACGTGGGTCAGTTGTAACACTTCCAATTTCTCCAATCAGGGCTAAGTTTCAAATGATGTGACTCATCCTGTGCATGCCCAATTCAGTTCTGCTATCACACGTGAAAAATCAGCACATTTTGTCAAACACAGACAATTTAACATGAAAAAAAGTAATTTGTATGCCAAAAAGTAAGTTTTTCTACTTTATTTCAATTTGTGATAGCATTATCTGCTTTGCAGTTAAACTCATCAAACTTAAATTATGTTATTTGTATGTCTATGGGGATATATTCTGTGTAAGTCTTTAGTGCTAATGTTTTAGCCGTTGGCTGTAATGTTAGCTAGTTCATGGCTATAGGAGTCTGGGTCAGTTGTAACAGCAACAGTCTGGGTTAGTTGTAACAATAATGCAGATGTTACAACTTACCACACTATTACTTTAACTTATATTAAACAAGTTGGGGCAACGACATCAGCAGAGAGAGGTTCACTGGTCGCATTTGTATATGCGGTTAATGCCATTGGCAACACAATTCCTCCACTGTTTGTGTTCCCACATTATGCAGACCACTGTGTCAGAGATGGACCAGTAGGAAGTACTGGTAGTGGAAATAAGTCAGGATGGGTGCAAGAAACAGATTCCCTCATCTTTCTGAAGCACTTTGCAAACCACACCAAGGTAAGCCATGATAAAAAGTAATGGAATTGCGATGCTGGTGAACAACTACATTTTTTCAGCTTCATTGTTATGTTCAAAATTGGTGCAAGAGTTGTAAGTTATAATGCCCACTGAGCCAATGAGGCCAAACTCAAGGAAGACCAACCAAAATTAATGAAATATTCAGTTGCAGAAAATTCCATAATATTTCTTTTTTGGGGGGTTGGAATATGTTCAAAAGCTAGATTTCTGCATTCTGTCACACACACACACATAGCTACATAAATGGATGTAAGTGCATTCATGTGTTGAATAAACAAAGATTACATGTTAATGTTTTGTTAGTACCCTTATTTCATTGTGTTACATTTTACCCCAGGATGTGTTACAACTAACCCAGACTATGGGGTTAATTGTAACATTTCACTCTTTGTGTTTGAGACCATACCATGCAATGGGTAATTGTGCTGCAGAGAAAATAGCTGCATTATTTAATAGCAGAGACATGTAAATACTTTGCATTACATTTTGAATCCACTACCTTAAAAGAGCTTCAATTTACAGACAGAAATGTCAAAAATGTTACAACTATCCCCGGTCTCCCCTACAGCTGTTCAGGATTTTTTATGAGTTTGTGCTGGACAGTACCATGCTCTTTGCTGTTGTGTGCTAGGGCATTACACTGAGTGTGGTGGAAAAATAACAGATTCAGTACACTAATCCGAATGCCAGTACCGTTGTGGGTGTGGAGCTTGACTGTCTGACAGAGGCTTCAGAAAGGAGGAGGCTATCCAAGTTACAGTCAGTATTGGAGAGTCTGCAAAATGTGGCCACCAGACTTTATAATTCACATTTATAATTCCTTACTTTCATTTCTGAACATAAAAATTGGTTTAAGTGATTGAATGTTATACTTGTTCTGGCTCAGATTTGAGTGTAGAAACATGAATTCATTTTATATGGCTAATAAATACCAATATAATTTTTAGTTTTAAACAAGACTGTGACAGCTTTCAAAAAATGTGTTATGTTTTTTATTGTTGGTTTTTTTTTCATGTCAGGTGGTCTAATAAATTTATTACGTACTGTATATCTCACTTCCAGTTTCTAGTTCCAGACCTATTGATATAAAGGGATGATGCATTACTTTAACAAAAACGTTTTGTATGTTAACACCAGTTACATTGGGACAACTGATGTTTAATTGATATTAAAAACAGATTTTTTTCCACCATGGCAATATTATACTTAATTTAATGTAATGATAATTTCACTAAACGTTATAAAAAAAATACATGTAGTTGAAAAGTGGGGTACATGGCCAATCTTCCATTTTTAAAATTGGTATTTTAAGTGAATAACTAAAATTCTGAAAACCTCATGTATGAACAAACTTAAATTATCATTACAACATTTTCATTATAAGGTCACTCAAAAGGATTTTTGCAATTGACAGCATTTCCAGTTTTTGTAGTGCGATCCGGATTTTTGCATATTGTGAGTAACCAGCAGATTCAAATTTATCACAGTAAACAAATAATGATGAAATAAAAAACACGCATCTGCATTTAAAAACTTTCTCTGGGTTTTACATTTCTGTTTACAGCAGTAGATTTATTGCAGAATTACATGGATGTAGTGGGGGTTTTTTTTGCCTCAACACTTGGTGGAGCTCTTTCACAGCGCTGCCTTTCAAGGTTATTACACACAAAAAAGCTGCTAAAGCAAAATGATCGAATCTGTTTTTTGTTCAAGAAAGGAAGATGGCTAATTTGAGACATTCACATGGTTTATTCAAGTGTTTTCCATCAAAAAGTCAAGAAGTCTGTCAAAGAAAAATAATACTATATTGCTGAAGTCACAGGATCAGTATTCACAGTATACAAAAACAGAGTGTGAGCTTGATAATCCCTCCGTAACAAATTGTCGTAACATGAAACAGTTCATGTTTAAGTTAAACACATGGTCCAGTTGAAGTTTCATATCTAAGGCATTACATGTCTTGGCAAATATGACTGGGATTGTCCTATGAATTACATTCAACATAAAAGAGAAAATAAAGATCTTTTGTATCACTGAAACATTATTAATCTAAAGGACGTATAGTTTTCCCTGACGGATACTGAAGTTCACAATCGCATGTGGGGGGGAAAGGGAAAAAACAAAACAAAAACAGCCTTAGATATAAATAAAAATGTTAATTTTATTATTTATACAGTGAAATTTATTTAACAAGAACAATAAACCTGAGAATCTGCCTCAGTTTTTAAACCGAGGGGGGGAAAAACACAGTGGCCCTGAGAGCTCACGTCACAAAGACGTACGAGAAGATAAAACACAAGCAGATGAAGAAAACATCCTCACTGATGATGTCACAAGTGAAAAAAACAAATGCCACAAATGCTTTTTGGGTTTTTTTGTTGTTATTGTCCAGTTTTCTTAAATACACATAGCTCTCAGGCTCTGTAACAAAAAAAAAAAATCATAAACTTAATACCCAACATATTCAAGTAATTTAGCAGACCTAAGTCTGTCCCAGTTGTTTCAGTGATGACGAGACAAAATTCAAAACACAAACTGTAAAAGACTTTTTTCTAGATAATTTAAGATAAATGTAAATGAACTTTTATTCCAACAATATAACTTAATTTCATTTCACACAAACCATTAAAGTAAACTGTAAGAAAAATGATAAAATTGAAGTTAAATTTTAAAACCTTACTATACATTTCACTTCATGTATGTACAAACCTGAAAGCCTCTATTGCCTGCGCCATTCAAACATTGCTCTCCCATAAACATCAGCATTCTTGTATTTGTCCGCATGTTCCATGTATGGCATTATCCGTGCTTTAGGATCGTTTAGGAAATCCTTCCTCTGATGTTCGTTTTGGAGCAGGTGAGAGGTCGAAGTATCGTCACTGTGCAGCTGGAGGTTCGGTCAGCATGCTCGATAGACTGACCTCTGCCAGCTGGGAAAGGTATTTCTGTTAAAAAGAAATCAAAGCAGATACCTGCTTAATACCTGCAAGTTGTGTGCTAGCCGTCTCATAAGTCGGTCTTGCTCCAGAACATCCCTCAGCACCCTAAAACCCATCCATGCTTTGGTTTTTCTTCAGACACCCTTCACAGGAAAGCACTTCACAATTGATCGATATAATCCCAGGAAGAGACACATTATACTCAGTAAAATTAAAGTAATCTAAATGCTGATATAAAAATCCAGCCTCATTCTGAGAAGTGTCAGCACGATGGCTTAAATCATTTATTTTGTACTGTCTCGAGATGAGAAGAGTAAAACAAGAATCAAAACAAAATCAAACAAAACAAACTGCTAAACACACAGAGCTTTGACAGACAGCACAACTGTTTAAAACTGTTTTTTTCCTCCTTGGAATGTAATGCATCAAATGTGAAGGAAACACGCTCCCCGACCTCGCTTCAGCTGTGCTGCAAAGGACGAGGGAAATGTAAGATGGGTCGGTGCTGACTGGCCAATAACGGGAAACCTAATACAGTCGCAAGTTTACATGCGATGCCTATGTTCGTGCGTATGTGTGCGCGTTAGGACGTGACAGCAAGCTGTATATTTATGTTCGATTTCAATTTACGATTACGATCCATTGATTTTGTTAAAAACTTTTTTTTGTCATTTAAATTTGAGCTGTTATGAAATGAACTTAGAAACTTAGAAAGACTTAGAAAATGGGTTCAACGATTTGTCAAGCCACAAACGCCCATTAGAAAAGTAAATCCTCACATTTCAGGAACTCGAATTAGCAAATTTTCTCTCAATAAACAATAACAAAAGAAAACAAAAGAGACAAAAGAGTTATTTATTGCCAAAAGTGTCTTTGTGCTATCTGATCATTTAATATCTGTTATGTCTTCCAAACTAAATTTTGTGAAGAACATCTTTCTGAGAGCAATGGAGTCTGAATGAATCATTTGCTCCATGCATTGATAGGTAACACAGCCTCTGCAGTGGGGTTAGTGCTGAATTAAAATATAAAGATAAGTCATTTTTATCATTGCAATCCTGTTTGGAGAACAGAATCCTACTTAATAAAAAAAGAAAAGAAAAATAAGTTTTATCCTCATGTGACAAAAGCAAGGCAAATTAATATAATATGCACGTGCTGACTGTGGAACAAAGAGATTACTCTCTAGGCTGAAAACAGCTGGTGTAATCTTTCGTTAAGGCCACAGTTGATGTGGCCTAATGAATCCCTCAGTAAGGAGTGTGCGTCACACAGATCGACTTTATATGGGCATGCGGGAATGCCAGCACACACGGGTTTATGTCAGATACACTATCTCCCGCCATAAAGGCTTGATGTGTTCATATAATTAATTTCTCAAAGACTGGATAAAAGAATGGAGGTGTGTGCCGTCTCGCAGTTTGTACCTGTAGGTTCCTGTAATGGACGGTGCTGCGGCAGTGAGTGGTCTTTGCAGTTTCCTCACTGGTGTAGAAAAGTCCGCAGAGTTTACAGTAGAAGCCGGTTCTTGGCACAACAAACTCCACTCCTATGAGAGAGCGAAAACAAGAATTACAATTTAATCCTTGTCAAAAGACGAGACTCGCATGGTATTTAATAATGAAACCTTTTTTAGAAGGATTTTGATCCAGAACCACAGTCAAGCCTCATCCCACTAATTTGAGTCATTCTACAAATTTGCATACATTTTTTCTAGATAATAAAAAAAAAAACGATTATAGAAGGTCAGTTATCAAACGTAAATTAACTACTCTACTGGGACTGGCTCGTGGGTTTTGCGGCTGACTGAAACCATCATGCTGCTGGTCTCAGATTACACATTTTCTTCTCTCTCCCCCGGGTGCCCTGATACCAAATTAACTTTGAACTAACTTTAATTGTAAATGTTTTTTTCCTGTACTGACTTCTTTCAACTCATAGTCTCCATCATCCTTTCTTTTCTTTTTCTCCATAGAAAATACATAGTATTCTTTATTCTAACAAACATCACAAGGTTTTAAAATTTATTGTCTTTTAATCCAAATGTATCTTGTCCAGACGTGTTTTGTTTTTTTCTGCTTTCTAATATTTGTTCTATTTCCCCCTGTCTGCATAGGTTATAGTAACAGATTTAAGGGCACCAGATGGGTTGTAGCTGAAGGTAAACAGAGGCTTGGTTAAAAATTAAACATGGTTGGACCAATGAGCACTGAATAAAGCACACTGGGAGTGATGGGGTACGTGGAGACCTTAACAGTTGCTTGAATATTCTGTATGTCAGTTGTAAACAACTATGAATTCAGTGGGATTAAGGAACTTTACACTCTCATTGCAAAATGTCTTATAATAAACAAAACCCAGAAACTAAAGTAGTTTTCCGTCATGAACAATGTCAGGGGAATCTATTTGTTTGATTTAGCCGAGGGAGAACCTGGATCAAGTGTATGGAGCAGGACACGTGACATCTAATCATTTGTTCTGACTCCATCGGGCAATTATCTGAGCTATTTGCACATGGGCACAATCAGACATCACGCAGACTGAATGGAGCTGGCAAGGCAACAGCTGTTTAATGTCCAATATAACTCTACTGGACATTCGATGATAGATTTCCAAAGGGTAATGTAATAAAATCACAATCTGATTTTGTGCGGTTAAATTCAATTGAAAGAATGGGATTATATTATCTAACAATAAAAGCGATCATACCCTGCTGGCAGTGAGTTCTTATAGTCTGCCCACTGCATTCATTTCAGACTCAAAGACACGGCAAAGCCCTATTTTTAATACCAGGATTAATTATGTATAACATAACTGTATAGGTTCTCAGTCATCTGTAATCTTAAGAGCTTGCAGAGAAGGTGACTAGACTCCTTTAAGTTTTTTGAAGATGTTTCACCTCTCATCCATGAGGCTTCTTCAGTTCTGGACTTTAAAAGAAGTCCAGTCGCCTTCTTTTCAAGCTCTTAAGAATTATTTATAACCAAAACAACTAAAAAAAACAACAACAACACTTTTAGTTAGCGGGAATAAAATGATTGCTGGACATATATAAAACATAAGCGCAATGATAATGTGCTCTTAAATAACTAAAAGCTAAATGTATTAAGAATGTTCTAAATGGTTGTTTGAGGCTTTGTTACATATTGACTCAGTGACTCAGAAACCTTTGTAAATTTGTTTCTGACTGGGTCCCACAATGATCCACATTTATTACAAATAAGAAAAAGGCTAAAAAAAAACTAAATTTAAAAGCTGGAAACTAACAGGAGCCAAGCTGAATTGAAAACACATCCACCACACACACCTATTTTCACTTTCAGGCTGGTAAAAAACGAACAAGATGGAAACAATCAGAAGACTTATCAGTATTCCATTGGTGTTTATGCACACGGTTTTTTTCTGGACACACATGCAACAGAAATAGCTGCACAATGCTTGTGTGTGTGCACTGTGCACTGAGCTCTGTTGTTGTTGTGCCACTCCAGGGCTTTTGTACAGTAAGTCTCTGCACCGCAGGCTGAAAACTGGCCATGTGCTTTGGCTGCGTCATTCTAGCTCTAATGATAATATAAATACTGATCCCTCAGGGGTGCATTTCACAACCTGCTCACAGAAATAGGTCAGCAAGTAGCCAAGCAGTTCCAGGCAATTAGAGTGCTAATGCAACAGATTGTCAGTGCCCTTACTAATGGTGAAAAAGATAATACTTTATCTTTGGGACTAAGATTATGGGCTCAAGACTCCCGCAGCTTTTGTTCACGATAATGAATAAATATAGCTGTGATAAGCAGGTTTTAAGCACACTGCTTTGAAATATATGGACTAAAGAATTTTCAGAACTGAGAGCAGACAAAAGCATGAGGATGCACGCTGAGACTTCTGTTTCAAACCTTATTCTCTGACCATCAGGATATACATTTTTTTAACAGCAACGGGTGTTAACTGGCCTCTAACATACAACCAGGTTAAATTAAATGTAAATCTTTTACAAACAATTGTGCAGTTGATCAGAATGAGGTTGTTAATTATTAACAAACTCGTTAGGAGCAGAGGAGGTGTGTGTGAGCTTGTGAATTTCTAATGCAATGAAATCTGATGGTAAACAATTTTTAAATTGCCAGCTCAATAGTACAAAATCCTTTCTCCTGCGTGCTCTGTGCAGGCTCCCTCACCTAAACCTAAAGTATTTCCAGTAGTGCAAATGCATTTGAAGCTGACCATACCCTGTTGTGTGTTTTATCTGAGCAGCAGATTTTTTTTTTTTAATTTAATCAGAATGTCACACGTAAGAAGTCTAGACTAGATTAGAAAAAAGGTGTTACTTTTCATTTGATACTGCTGTAACTTAGTGGGTTATCTACCCAGACATCCAGTCTTCTACTGGTGACTTTTTTAGGTTGTGGACTTTATTCCGAATTATTGGAAAAACTTTAGAATGAGAACCGCTCGCTTTCAGTGATTTTATCAGTTCAACAGTAACAGTAACATGGTAACAAAACTGTGTTATGCTTACCCAAAGGAATGCCGTGTTCACTGACAGCTCTATCTTGTTCACGAGATGGTGAGCGGGCCTCAAAGTCTATGAAAGGCATATGAGTTATGAGAAAGAAACGTACTTACTTCTTGTTTTGTTTTTTGTATCTGGGTTAAGACAACTAAATAAAACACTTGTAGAAAAAATCTTCTCAGGTTACCCATCACGTAGCTCTAATTACATTTATAACCATATTGGTGACTTATTCTAATGAGGTACAGAAAGAGGAATAATTTTACAGGTCTCACACTAGCTAGATGCTTTTGTCCAACAAATGATTAACAAAACTGTATAAGTTTAACAAAATAAGCTTAACAGCTACACTTGTTTGTTTTTTTAATGAACATTAATGTTCTCTTGTAAGCAGTACCTTTTTTATGAACATCATCCTGGTGTTGCACTCCATTATTGACTACTTCCATGACCTGTCCTACTTCTGGGGTCTTGCTGTCCTCTAATACACAGATGTGATTTTCCATAGTCTCTCCTGGTGGCCCGTTGTTGGCTATTTCACTACCTTCAAAGCATGTCTCCTTCAATGCAGCTTTAAACTCCTCACTGGGGAATTCACTAAGGTTAGCAACTGGTAACTCAGAAGTCACTGGATTCGTTTTCTGTTCTTCTGGTTTGGCTGAAGTCGTAACAGTCTCTTGTTTCTCAGTTACAGTTGTTGCTGCCTGGTCTCCAGCATCCCCACAAGACTTTTCAGTCTCTGGAGATTTCTCATTAGATGTTGGCTGCACCTCCAAGGATGAGGAAGACGGCAATATAGACTCCTCTACTGATGGCTCCCCTGCTGAGTCTTTGGGGCAGGATGCAAACTCTTCCAGCTCAGAAAGGTCTGGCTCAATAATGGAATCATCTTCTCCTCCCACTTCATCTACAGTGACCAGTTCCTCCATGTTCTTAGGATACCAACACTCTTCATCTGTGTCGTCACAACTTTCCCGATCCTTCTCCTAAGAAAACGGGTCAAGAAAATTGTTTTTAATACCCTACTTCCAGCTGGAACCAGAGCTTATAAGGTGTCATAAACATCATGTTTACTTACAGCGTCCCTGTCTTTACCACCTTCATTAGTTTCTTTTGTCTTACTGATTCGCTGAGGTGAAACTGATTTTTCTTTTGACTCGCGGTCCTGAAAAATTCAATCTCTTTAGTTACAAGAAATATTTGGCAGATGTAAATAAACAATGTACATTTACAGAAGTTACTCACAGTATTTTCAGTAGCATTTTCTTTCTCTTTTTTCTCTGCAGCCGTGTACCTCCTGCTTGTTTTCTTACTCCTGCCCCTGCCTGGTGAACTCTGCCTCTTATTTTCAGGTGTTCTGCAAAGTGTCTGATCAGCCATCTCAAATTCTGAATGCCTGGACCTAGAGTGGTAGTCATCACCATCCCTCCTCTTTGGCTTTGTGTCATGTCGCTGGTATGGAGGTCTGAGCGGCTTGTCTGATTTGTACACTTGTTCCTTGTAGAAATCCTCTTCGATGTTCCTGTACGAATTATAGGATGAGCCTTGAGGGCTTCCTCGTGGGTGCCAGTCTCTGCCCCTCATCCCTTCTCCTCCACCTCCTCGCTCATCTGTAGATCTGAAACTAAGATGATCTAAGGATTTTTGGTAGGTCTTTCGACGGTCAGGCGCCCGTCCACCATTAGGTCGATCATCATCCACGCTGCCCCCATTCCTCCACGGATCATCCCTCTCCCTTTCATCCTCACCCCTTCTTAAGTGTGACGACCACTCCCATGAGCCCCGGTGGGGGCCCATACCGTTTGAGCCTCTCTCCAGACCCCTGCATGGTGGCCCTTGGGGGCTGTGGGCTGAGCTGCATGATGTAAAACTGGGGCTGTGGGAATGAGGACTTAGAGAGTGGCTGATAGGGCTGCGAGAACGTGCTCGCTCTGGTACAAAGCTAGGAAGAGAAGATGCACGTTTTTGAGATTGCATTTTCCCCATTAGCAACTCAAAGAAGTCTGCTGCATGAAAACAAACATTTGAGTTTTCTTACTGTTCATGTTGTTGCATCTCATCCCTTTCCCGCTGTGAGGTAATATCCTGGATGATTGATTGAACATCTTTACCTGGTTTCTAAATTAAAAAGACTTATGGGTTTAGTAAATGCCCAACAGAGTGTATAACTGATTTTTGAAAATGTTTCTCTTTAGTTTTACCTTGAGTTGCAGCTCCTTGTACCTCTTAGACATTCGTATTAGAAGTTTTTGGTTGTTAATCATAGCTGGAGTAAGTTGGTAGTACTGAACCATGGCATGAGCTGCCTCCACATATGCCATTTCTAGAAAGGCCTGATGGAGGAATACAATGTTAGAAAGTTGCAATAAACATGAACCCTGTTACGAGAGGTTCTTTTTTCAGGGCTAATCTTCTCAAACATATATACGTTTCAGATGACAGAGTAGATGGAAGAAAATCTGAACATCATCATCCTCCAGTATCGTATTTCATTAACGTAATAATTCACTGAAACATTTTCTTTAATCTTTGCAACTAATACAGTGATTTTAGAGTGAATGCTTTAAATTTGATAGGGGTGATATGAATGCTGCAGGTCTGTTAAACGAAACCCTGGAGCCTAAGTGAGCTGTCAAGTACTGGTAGTTAAACAGCCAGTAAGTTATGACTAAGTGTTTGGTATCATATAACAGCCGTGGCAGAAAAGAAGATGCAGATAATAAAAAAGAAAAAAAAAGATCATTGAAATTTTACACATGTGCTCCATATAAAGGTAATCATCCAATCCGCAACTTTTCTGGCGGTAACCACTAAAGAAATCTGTGCAAACATAGCAAGATGCTTCATATATTTTAAAGTTAAGTTCGGGGTATAATTAAACACCCTGCCACAGGTATTAAAACCCCAGCGGTCAACTGTATGTATGACAAGCAGCTGCAATCAATCAATAAATGCTAAAATAAAGAAAACTGTAACCATGTGTCCTGCATGGTGCACATTTTAAGCACAGAAGTTACCTTTTTATACTAATGTAACAAAGAATGTACTGATCTGAATGAGCAATGGCCAAAAGTATAGTTTTCTTTTTATATAGACATGTAATTGAGACCTAAACAGTTTCTGATAAACATGAACAACAAGTTACTATTCACTGATAAATAATCATTTTGTTTTACCTGATGTGTAGATCGCATGAGAATGTAATTGGTAACTTTGCCAAAGGGTATTCCCAGGTTGATGACATCAGTCTCTGTGCAGCTGCCCTCAGGGAGGTTGCATATGTGGACGACTCGACCGACGGAGGTGTTTCTGATCGGAAATGGCTGCAAATATGAAACAAAAATGCAATCTTTGAGCAACTTTAAATACTTTATCTGATCTTTATTTAGATCGTCAAACTTTAAAATAGCTTTATTCTATTTGCAGCACTTGTAACCATGACCAGGATACAGAGAGCTGTGTTTATGTGTCAATTTTAGTGTGTCCCACAATGAGCACACGACTTCCCAAATGCAGAATGCAGACACTGAAGACAGGTGTCAGCCATGGAATTCAGTTACCCAGCGTCTCAAAGGTAAATATAAAAGATATCACATGACATTTCATAGCTTTAATTTCCCCTTTGACAAATCTTAGCAAGAAGTTTTTTTTCCTTCCTTCCGGAATTATGTGAAGCTAGGCGTAGGAATTGTTATCGATCCTATCATCTAATTTTGGCTGATAACAAAAAACATATCTTCAAAACTCTGTGTCAATCTCTGCAGTATATGAAAATCATGCATACTGTGTAAAATGAGTCTAAGACTGCTAAGACACTAACAAACAAACAATGTGTAAATTTCCCTCCTTCATACAGCCCACCTTAGCGCATTTATTAATAGATCCTTGGGAGCCATCCAGCAGTAAAAATTACATTTTGTTATTTTTTGGCATTAGAGACATGTCAGTTTACTAGGCCCAGACACACACATCTCTCCAGGCTGTCAAGTATTGTGACCTGCACTGCTCAGCACCCACTTGTAATTCCTTTTTTAAATCTGACCTGAGAGGGGGTAATACAGAGGCACAATACCCTCTTTTGTTATGGAAAAACACTAGAAACTAGACTCCAGGAACAATACAGATGAGGTTATACTATTTGTTTTGTATAAACAAATAGATGCTATAAAATCCTATGTCGTTATAAATCAAATCCCTTATGTCGATCATCTGGTGTCCCACAGGGCTTTATTGTATGCTCTGTAATGTCCAGCATTAGGTCAATCATCTTCCACGCTGCTCCCATTCCTCCATGGATCATCTCTCTGTCTTTCATCCTCACCCTTTTTAAGTGTGACGACCACTCCCACGATCGTCGTTGGGGATGGAGACCATTGGAGCCTGTCTCTGGACCCCTGCATGGTGCCCCTTGGGTGCTTTGGGCTGCATTGATGTAAAACTGGGGCTGTGGGAATGAGGACTTAGAGAGTGGCTGATAAGGCTGTGAGAACGTGCTCTCTCCGGTATAAAGCTGGAGAAGGAAGACAAGTGGAAGCTAAAGTGCTTCCTTTAGTAATTCTCACATACTTAGAGTTTGATAAACCCGTCAAATAGAGTTTTATAACACGTAAAACTTTAGTATCAAAACCACATAAGATATATTGTAATTGATAATACAGATACCTGCAACTCTTATGCACCTTCTTTACTGTGACGGAGAAGAGTGAATCCTGCGTATTGCATCTTGCAAATACGAAGCGCTATATTCACCATCAGACTAGCTGGTGACATGCCGTCATGTTCCTTTGACATCACTGCAGAAAGCAGTTATAAATTCAACTTGTTACATCACAGAGTCTTAATTCTGCAACCATTGTGCTGCAACTGCAACTTTTCCAGCACCCCTCCTCTTCTTTCTGTGTCTCTGGTTGACAAACCTGACCGACAGTTCCATGTGTTAGCCAGACCGGGGTCTCGATTCGACCCGGAGCATTTTTAATTTTGTCCAAGAAAAGCCCAACAATAACAAAGACTTTACTTTGCTTGAATCTAGAGTGTATATAAGTCTTCGTAAAAAGTAACCTTTAAAATTTACATGTCAGTTTGGTGCATATTCTGTGCATACACAAACAGCCCAAACACAACATGTGCCATGTGACTATATTTTAGACAACAAAAAAAAAACATTTGATAATGCTATTAAAAAAAAAAAAAAGATATTATAACTTAATAGTTTCTGGCCAGCACAGTGACATTAACAACTTCAGATGCAATTATGATAATTCTATTAACAGCCACATGCCAGTTCCACCACCAGAACACATAAAGGTCAGTTCAGGATGGGCTCAATAAACAAATCCAGGAATAGGCTGTTTATGTCCCTGGGATATTAGTGAGAACAAGAGGCTCAGTCGCTGCTTGCTTTAGTCACAAATGTGTGACCTGTAAAAGTCAGGCCTGTGTCTGATAGGCCAGACAGTTTGACCACAGCATTAAGATCACTTTCAAGGTTGGCTCAGGCTTTGAACAGTAGCCGTTTCCGTGGTCCGCAAACCAGAAGTGCAGAATTATGCCGTGTCGTTGACTACTCACAAGGAGACACTTTACACACAGCCTGGACCTCCTTAATGTGGTTTATTTATTTAAAAAAAAATAATTTGAATAAATGACAGAAGACCTTTGGTAATGTTCAGTGTTCACTAAAACTTAATTATCAACAATTAAAATGCACAAATACATAAAGAACAGGAATGGAAGGACTTCAAATAATCTTTTAACTGAACTGGCAATCAACGCTGACTGAAATTGTTTAATTAAACCCTTGCGAGTTTCTTACAGTTTCTTACAATTCAGCGAAAGGAAACAGTCCTAAAAATATAGCTTTGCAATGTGTTCAGTAAATTGCAGTGGAATCTCTTCTGAGGATACGTCTGCTTTTTTTTACAAATCAGGGTTCATGCTGCAAGACGGTCAGTTTGGTTTCACAGTTTCTCCCCACGTTCCTACGCAGAGTGCTCACAAGCCGATTCCTCAGATCACTTTACCAGTCTCTCACCAGTCTGAAACTTAACACTGCTGCCTGGGGGGTGTGGCCCTAGGGTCTTTAGGTCTGTGCTCCATGCAGCGGTTAGCTGTAATCCTGTGTTTATCTCTGTTCGAGTTCTGTCGAAAGAAGCTACTGTGTTACTTCAGGCTGGACAGCTGACACTGCAGTGCAGAAGAACAAAAGTTGTGCATGCTTCTAATGTATGTATGAACCCACATTATTATATGTTGTGGTATCTTCACAGTGTAGTGGTTTACAAATTCCCTCACAAGCAAAAGATCCCTGGTTTGAGCCTTGGATGGGGCTGTGTCTGGAGGGACTTTGGTGAAAAAGTGTCAGATCCAACATTTGGTGGTACCTAAATCCCCTTTTGAATATAGAGCAGCTGAAAATAGCTTTCATCTTTATACTGGTAATTTTTTTTTCCTTTTAGTCTGGTTTGTATCTGAGTTACTGTAGTTTTTATTTTTTATTTTTAATTAAACTTTACTCACATTTCAGTTTAATTCCCGTTTGCTTTTAAAGCGACCATATCAGCTTAATTTGTGTTACTTCTAAATGCTTAGTTTTTATTGTAGTTTTTGCCTTAATATGGTAAAATGGTGCACTTTTGCATTTTGGTTTTGTGACTCTTGCCTGTGAAAAGCGCTTTTCAAAATTTTTATTCACTTACTAAAGTGTAGTTTTTATTTTTTATTTCAGTTAACTGCAACCACAATTTTTTTTATTTAGTTAAGTGAAATTAATGAAAACAATTTATGTAACTTTTTAATTTTTTTCTGTGCATATCTAACAACTAAATTGCTGTTACACTAAAAATGACACAGAATATCAAAACTTGTATGCGTGTGTGCATTTGTGTGATCCCTGGGATCTCGCAGGGCTTTAAAAACAATAAAACCTCACATGTTAGGCTTGGACAGGTGTGTGTTTATTGCAACCAACATTAGCTCATGTAGCACACCCTATAAATACTTCCACGCTAATAAAATCAAATCCTTTGTCAAAAACCAACCAAAGACGCACACGGCTTTTTCCATCACTTACTTCAGCATTCTGTTATACAGTTACCCTGGCAACAAAGAACAAACAGCGGCTTTAGCGGCGAAGGAATCTAGTTTAAACATTAAGGCATCCATCTCTGGATCGGCCTGTCTTGTCTTTGAATTTGACTTTGAATTTGTCACAAATTAACTTTAATTTAAAGTTACAAATTTAACTTCAAAATTTAAGGGAAATTATAGAAAGTGAGAAAATATAATCTAACAAGTTGAATGCCATGCTTTATGCATTATAAAAAACTGAAGCTAAAATAAAGTATAGAGCACACGAGTCTGTATAGTGTGTTTGTGTAACCATATTAATACATATCCATGCACTGGGTGTGTGTTGATGCCCGCAGACTGTTGAAAGCTGCATGCTAGTCATAAGTGTAGGCTTCCCGAACGTTTGCTGGGTCTAATTTTGGTGTCCTTTCTCTTCACTCATCATCTGCACTGTGCTTTTCAAGAGACCTGTCTTCATGATGGACGCCTATCAACAGCTGCTGTTTTTTTAACCCCAGTCAAACACAGGCTCTTTAGCTCAGGCAAACTCACTGCAGGACCACAGTTAGGACAACTATCCTTCATCTATACTCTTAGAAATACTTTAAAATCAGTGTTAGGATTAGTTTTTGCTTTTGCAACCCATTTGGTAACCCTCTACATTGCTAATATTAATTATGTTTGAATCCTTCAGTGTCATCAGGAGGTTAAATCTAAGTGTCTTTACATATTAGGGTGCATAACCAGAAAACAGAAGTAAAAGAAAAAGTGTTCAAGCAATTACAAAAAATCTCTTATTCTTAAAATATAAATGTATTCTTGAGTAAATCTGGATAAATGTTCCTATGTATGTATTTGTATTTATTGCTGTTGTGCTCTTTTTTAAACCTAGGGCTTTCGTAATTCATGCGCTTGATAGATTTGGAAGTAGTCTTCTAACTATTAAAGTTCAGTGGAAGAGCGCTAACATGAAACTTGGTGTTGGGCCTGAGCGTCTGTCAACAAGGTGAACTGAGTCCATTCAATAAGCAGCACACATTTGGTGTTGATTCTTACTTATTCACTCTTTCTTGATGTTTAAATGTCACATGAAAGAAGTGTAGCAGAATAAATGCTCAGAAAAACTAAATGAAGAGATCATGTCAAAGGTATAAGAGCCCTTTGAACATACTGTTGGATGTTCAAATGTAATTTAAAAAATCAAATTTGAATTATATATTTTTTTTTTTATAGGGAGTGAAAAATCAAGAATTTCAGCTGCTTCTTTGTCACTAGCATTTTTTCCAACTTATCTTAAAATTTGATTTATGTGCTCTGGGCAAGCTCTAACAAAGAACCATGTATCCAATCCAAAAAACCCAAACATTTGTCTGACCTTTGACTCTGGCTGGTGTGAGGCAAATCCTGTGTCTGGCGTGGGGTAAGTCTTCATGGCTGTAGCTGGCAAGTATGACATACTGGCTCCTGAGGATACATCTGTGGAAACAATTTGATATGGGAACTTACAACTGTCCTGAAACAGTAAACCCAGTGCGAGGGAAGAACTTTGCTTTAGTAAAGTACATTTTCAAACTGTTAAATATTTTGTTCAAAATGTTTAATATATTTTTTTATTGTTGCTTTTTCTTAATTTCCTCTTTGTTCAAAGTCTTTTTTTGCCCCAACCAGCACCTAGCTGGAAGAAAAGGCTTTGCTAAACACGTCACTCTTGAGAAACATCTGGGAAACAGTAATGATGCTCCACTGTGATGCAGATGTAGTTGCAGTTTCATTTGCATAACCCATTTTCACACAAGCCCTGTAGCTTTATAGATATTACAGATGGAGATGCAGCTGAGAATGAAAATGTTTGATGAGTCTTCATTCTGCAGTTTTCTCTGCACCACAACATTCACATGGTGTCTGATTAAGCAGATTTCTGCCATTTTGGCCGATGTGAGAATCGTGCAGGCATTAGTCCTAGCTAACTCGTGGTGATTATGTTTTCTTGTCTCTTTCCCCTCATGCTTGAGCCAGTTGCAGCAGATGGCTGAACTTCCCTGAGCCTGGTTCTGCCAGAGGCCTCTTTTTGCTACACGAGAGCTCTTCCTTCCCATTGTTGTGTAAATACTTGCTCATAAGGGACCATCCAATCACTTGGATTTTAGCTCCAAAACTATTTAAACCAGATGGTTTAATCTTAAGTGCAGAGTGCCTCCACAATAGATATCCAAATGTTAGCTTCAGATTTATTTAAACCCTAAAGAGAAGATTGTCTAAATTTAAAATCGGTTGAATGTGCCATAGGAGCTGTAACTATGATGGAATGACCTCAGAACTATTGGAAATTGGCACACAGTACTAGCATAGTTCAAACAGCTACCCAGTCTTGGGTAGCTCAAAACACATTGTTTCCATTTTATTTAAAGACATTTCTTCACCACCCTTCCAAGCAATGGGAATACAATACTGAGACAGAGATCTTCTAACAGATTACTCATCCAATAAAAATTGTGTTAGGTAATTAATATATATTAATGCTGTATGGGCTTGTTGGCAGTTTGTAGTTAGTAATTATACATAAGTGAATGCATGAAGCATATATAATAGGATCAAGAGAGTTTGTCAGAAAAGCAGCGCGTAGAAGTCTTCGGCTTTGTTGTGTTTACTGCTACTCCTCCAGCATGTACAAAAAAAGATGACTTGGCACGGTGCAGCACTGTTTTAGGACTTCAAAACACTTCACGCTAACTGCACGCAGCACTTCAATGTGTTAAAATAAGAAGTGTTCAACTATAAAAACATGCTGCCTCATGTCCTAAAAATACCCCGTTTCTCATAATCAAGTGATGAGTAAAATATCACTCTTACAGCAGGAGTTAAGACTGATGTTTTACACTTTGTGCTAATGTAAGGAGATACACAGCTGGTGGTGTTGGTGGTGGGTTATCCTACCTTGACTCGCAGCAGAACAGACTATGTGGTTCGTTCCTGCGGGGTTCAGACCTCCATCAGAAGGCCTGCTGACAGCATAGTGAGTAGCTCCAGCTGATACCACCGCTGAACTGCAACAATCAGAGACGGCTGATTTTAGCTGCCTCTCCCCTGCCTTGCTCGCTCATATCTTATGACAGAGCTCATATTCAGAGAAAGATTAAGACAGCTGCATAAGAAGTAAGGAAAAGGAAACTAACATATTTCCAACTGCTAAAAGAGGTTTGCTCTGAATTGATCGACATCGTTTTAAAGCTGTGTAAAAAGTCTGAAACTCAGCAAAACAAAAACCACAACAAATCACATCAACACAGAGGCTTACTGAACGTCCTCAGTCATCAATGATAGTCTAATTTAGACTGTGTGCAGTGAATTTTTGGAGTTGTAAATGACTCACCTGTCATTTGCATACAACATTCGATTCTGGAGGTGTAGCTTTCCCTTCACGTGCTGTTCCCAGTCCTAAACACACGTACACACATAAACACTGTCTGAACATGTAGACTCAAACAGCTTAGACACAGGAAGCCCAATACTTGCCCTCCCTTAGTGGCTCTTAGCTACCCCTTGTATAACCTCATGGCTGAAACCAATTAAAGAGACACCATCATGGACTTAGAGGCCATCGAACAAAAATACTTAACTACTGTATATTAGCTATTCTTAATATCTGCTTAATGCTCATTCAGAAAGTCAGGACTTGTTTAAATTTTGTAAAATCCTTCAAGCAACACACAAACTTGTGTTTTAGTTCAAGAAAACTAACTTTGTTCTGTTCCTGTTTCAAATATACAAATGCATAGATTCATATAATGGTCACGTGCTAAGATTTACACTCATCAATTTGCTCACCTTTAGGTTGTAGACCTTCTTGTCACAAATGCTACACTGGTGTGGCAGCTGAGTGGGTGTAACAGCATGGTAATCATTGACTTGATAAGGCTGAAGTGTCCTGGTACCTGACGATAAAGCTTCCTCTTTTCCGTGCAGGTGCTGGTAGAGTCCTAAAGCCTGCATGCCACTTGAACCAAAAGAGGAAACTGCTGCACTATTGCAGTTTAACTTCGTATCATGGGTTGGCTCCTCTGGGTTATATAGTTCAGTCCTAGGCCGAGCCGGCTGTCCAGCTGGTGTCCACGCAGGGGGAGGATTAGAACCCACATCCACCATACCGGTGTGAGACAAGTTGGTTTGACCTTGCCATTGCTCTTTATGTCCCATTGAGTTAAAAATGTTCATTTTCTGCTCACTAAACCCAGCTTGTTGTACTTGCATATCCTGTCTATAGAAATCTCGCTGAAGACCAACATTGGTCATGTTATTTGCCTGAGTATTGATAACTGTGGACAGCCCGTTACCAGCAGTGGCTGATGCTGCAGATGTCCCTCCAGATAAGTTGTACTGAAGTCGTCTGTCTGTGTCAGAGGGGTAAGTCGACCCAGACTTTTTCCCATACTCATTGCCCTGTTGACCCATCGCGTCTCCTCCACAAGGATGGTTCAGCCTAACAGTGCCTGAATTTTGGTTGAATCCCCCACTGACCAAGGCTCCCAAGGCTGAATTTGAAGAGGGGAAACCTAGCACTCCTGTGGGGAAGGCACTCTGTTGACTTCCAACCATAGTTGAAGTCCGTAACTGATTAAACAAGGGCTGAGACATGTTGACATTGGAGAGAACCTGATTGAGAACAGTGGCCGCAGCAGCTGTGTTGCCTTCCTGAGCCAGTTTCAGGCGATGGAGGGTAAGCTGGGCCTGGAGCTGAGCGAGTTGGAGGCTGGCTGGAGTCAAGAGGAGCTGCTGGTTTTGCTGCTGAGGACCTGTCTGCGAACTGCCTGGGAGCTGGACACCCAACTGGAGACCCTTATTGTCAACACCGTCCAAAGGTCCCGAAGTGATGCTGCAGGGTACAAAAGATCACAGATGTTTTTCAGGAACCTCAAAGATCTAATCTATTAACCTTGCCTATGATTCTAAGCCTGTTTCTGAAGATTTGGGCAAATTTAACTGATACTTATAGGCTACAGAACAGATCTTTGCTCTGTTCTTCATTAAAAATGGTGGATTTAGTCTACAACTGTCTGTAAAGTGTCAATTACACATTACACATGTTTTTCATTTCTAATAAAATATGTGGCCAATACTGTGATTTGTATGATATTTTCAGACCATTTTCTTTTATAGCTTCATAATTATTTACTAGTGATTTGCAATACTGCAAGGTTTGGTAGCAATCCAATACCAAGTAAAGACACAGTGAGTTTTGCTAATACCAAAAACCAATATATATACTTTTAACTTAAAAAGCAGCTTATGTAGAGCAGAGAGCTGTGTCATGATTTATGACATCAATCATCACCAGTTTGCAAATTCTGAACACATTTTAAATATCACTAAAGCATTTTTTACTTTCCAGAATATTTAGTTCACAAAATAAAACACAGCTTTCACTAAACCATCGATTCAATCTTGCTAGTATTACTCTGATAACAATACTGGCTCAATATAATAATAATAATAATAATAATAATAATAATAATAATAATGGATTGGATTTATATAGCACTTTTCAAGGCACCCAAAGCGCTTTACAATGCCACTATTCATTCGCTCTCACATTCACACACTGGTGGAGGCAAGCTACGGTTGTAGCCACAGCTGCCCTGGGGCAGACTGACAGAAGCGAGGCTGCCATATCGCGCCATCGGCCTCTCTGGCCCACACCAGTAGGCGGTAGGTGAAGTGTCTTGCCCAAGGACACAACGACCAGGGCAGAGAGTACGAGGATCGAACCAGCGACCTTCCGGTTACAGATGCGCTTCCCAACCCCCTGAGCCTGGATTGATATGTGTACACATATTGTTTCCCACACCTATATATAAGTAACAACCAATTCTCTACAGTTTGCATCACACAGGGTCTTGTGTACGGAGCTTTTTTTTAAAAATTTGATTTGCAAATGTTGTGTACTGATACCAAATAATGACACATTTTGCACAGTTTGCACAGTCCTTTGCAACAGCTTAATAAGCACTGATATTGTGCTTGGCTTAATGCCCACCGGCAGCTAATTTCTGGTTAGCTTTCATTACACTAACTAATACCATATATCGCTGGTATTACAAAGAAAGATTTATCAGATACTTCACAGTTTTCCTTTTCTTGCTGATATTGGCTGATTTAAAGTTTCAAAGTTTCAGCTTTAAATTTTTACACACTTAAGTGCCCCACAGCTAATATCTGCACACATGGAAAATCTCACAAGCAATAAACCAGAAAATGAGAGTTTAGCACTGCCATTAGCCTGTTGTCATTGCTGCTGGGATTATGGCAAACCAAACAATGTAATTACACAGCATTTTGCTTCTGATAAGCAGATTCCCATCTGCTTATGCATTGAAACAATGTCTTAAATCAAACATAATTCCCAAAGGTCCCAACCTAAAACTATCAGGTCTCCTGCCAGGTTCATTTCCATACCCCAACGGGTCACAGTTGTTTTTCAGGACCTACACAGTATAAACATTGTGGCTAATCAGTGTGCATATGGACACAGACACTATGTTTTAACCTGTTAAGACCTGTTCATCAATTTAATTTTGAAACCTTTTGAAAGTTTATTACATCTCTATGGCACATATACTAGCATAATTAAAGCAATGTTATATCCATCTAAAGCAGCATATATTTGATCCAGTATGGTCAATACTAACACATCTCCAGTCCATTGTTGACAGCACAGGAAATGTCATGTATTCTTTAATTAAGTCCAAGGTGCAAGGATGAAACAGAAAGGTAAGAAGACAATCCACTGAGGTATTCCCATGACGATGGCCACGTGTACTGACACATCTGCACATCTCCTGAAAATCTCCCTGTCATGTCTCTTTGTCAATTTCTGAAGGCTCAATTCTTCATATTTAGCAGCTTTTACAGGTGATAAAGAGCTGATAAAGTCTAAAAATCACACTGTCTTGGTACTGATTGTGTTGTCCCCACATAAGTCAGTTTGCTCCATTTTGCAGTTAACCTGGGAGCTCATTTCATGTTCATGCTCACAGAACACAGAAAAACCCTTAAAAGGTCTCTGCAGACCTCCATTAGCAACCTGTGATATCCTACTCACAGCATATGAAGCGAGCTCAGTGTGTATCATGAGTGTCTCCTAAAGAAGTTAGGTATTGTCCGTTTGAATACAACTTATGCGTTCACATTCTCAATCTGCCCTAAACGGGATGTAAGCAGCAGCAACACATGTGAACTCCCTTGACCAATCACACGATTGGAGCCTCGCAGCAAGCAGTTCACATTAACATGTCTAGAATAACATCATCTGTTAATCCTACATCACAAGTACTGCAATCCTCACACATTTCCTCTTGCCAGTCTGCCTCTGTGTGCCTGTTAGATCTGAAAACTGCTGAGTATGAGTTTGGAAGATTTTCCTGCAAAACTATCTCAGTAAAGCACGTGATCCTACAATCCCAATGTCCCTCTGGGTCTTAGTCAGTGCAGCTATCATCTCAATTTTGTCTGCTATAAGAAATAAACTGAAGAAAGAGATTAGACTTTCTAGATCTTACTCTCCATCTTGGCCGCAGCCTTGCATTCACAGGGTATTATCTTTAACTCATTGAGGATTTGGGATCTTGCAGTGTGGCTTTGTAGACCTCAATCAGCTGATTACTTATGTAAATGATGTTCCACCTCCTGATATTATAGCATCACAATGCAAAGAAAAAGCACTGGGAAAAGCAAGAAAAATCAAAGTTTGGATAGCCAGAGTTCAAACGCAAGTACAAAACACAAACATTGAAATGAGCTGTAGGAAAATTAAGTCCTGTATGATTTTTAATCGTAATATTTGCATATTAATATTTGATTTAACATTATTCATCCATGTAAAACATAAATTCCATTTAATTTTGACAAAGATGTTGGAAAGTTAGCACCTGAGCTATTTATTTACAGACACAACAACACAACACAAACTGTTGTAATAGAACAACACAACCCACAGGTGCCATGACCCTGTTTCACTGGCCAGCCTTTTCAGTTTCTGATGAATGCTCTTACACGAGAGCTAAACTTAGTCGACTTGACTATTCATCACATTATCTATGTTAAGCCCTTGACACCGGCCTGCCTGGCCACTGCTTCAATATTTGTGCAAATACTCTGTCAGAGACAAATAAGCGACAGCCATAAATCTTTGTTCACAGCAATTATGAAGCATTTGAATCTGGATTATTTGCAATTTTTTCATAAAAGGTAGTACTGTGCCTAAGAAGTGAGAGATTATAAAATGGATTTTGGTTGTTCTAAACAAACAAAAGTCAAAAGGCATTTTCAAATATTAATTTATGAAACAGAATCTTGCAGAGGATTATCACCTTCATGTCTGTCATCCTGTTGGCTTCTTCAGTTGTGATATGGTCTTGTGACTACATCGCCACATCATAAACTTGTCATATCATATCCATCACTCACACTTCAAGTGAGCCATAAATCATCTTGCTGTATATACTGTGGTCCTAAAATCCCACCTCTCCAAATGAAACATCGTGAGTTTGTTTTGGACTTTGAGAATATTGTAGTACACTTTGTATTGAAATATTGTATTAAAGGTTGTGTATTTTCTACAGTATAAGAGTAATGGCTGATGTATAACACCATCAAATCATAAAAAAATACTAGTTCAATCAAATCTGATAATAAAGCATTCATTTAACTTATTATGTGTCCAAAGTGGTACATCACAATGAGTTAGTTCATCAGCAGAACTTTCTGTTTCCAATAATTGGTCATACTCAGTGTTTTGGCTTATTACCCTAATTTAGTCAACAGTTTTTATTGTTCTTTGTCTGTAAAGCTCTTTGGAACTTTGTTAATAAATAATTTATGTATTTGCAACATATACAAAGCAAAGTAATCCAGTACAGTCTGTGGAGTTATAATACCTGTGCGTATGATATTTTGCTCATCCTGGACAATTCACAGCTCCCAGTTCTTCTTAAGTGAACAAGCATGCTGATGGAGAGATACACTTACACCATTCCAGCTTATGACTCAAAGCTATAAATACTAGAGTTGCCCTCTGCCATCATGATACACAGTGTCCTTAATAGGCTAATATGGACTCTTGGGCTCCTGGCACAGTGTGCCAGACACTTCAAACTAATCTTGTTATGACGATAGGGAATATAGGCGTCAAAATAACCTCAACCAGTTGTGGAAGGGAAGGGTTTAACACTATGTATGTATACATATATGTTTCTGTAGCTTTCTCATAGATAGATAGATAGATAGATAGATAGATAGATAGATAGATAGATAGATAGATAGATAGATAGATAGATAGATAGATAGATAGATAGATAGATAGATAGATAGATAGATAGATAGATAGATAGATAGATAGATAGATAGAATAAACATTCAATGTGACTTTCTATATTTAATTGAAAAGTGGAAAAGAATATCAAGAATATTTAATAACTACAGGAATGGACAGGAAACGTAAATAGGAAGTTATAAAGTGACAAACAAATCTAATCTGAAGACAAATCATTCAAAACAGAAAAACAAACAAAAACATGCATTTCTGTTTAAAATAACCAATTTATCGAACTTTTCAAATGGACTAGAGAGCTTAGATTTGAAACATGCCTGTGCAATTTTCAATCCTAACACACTCTGGTACTATAGTATCCAAAAGAGAAAACAGTTGCAAATCATATATAAAAACATCACATGTGTATGAAATACAAATATAATATTGATATTATACATTATATAAATGTAAGATGGCGGCACGTATGCAGCTGCACAGCGCCCCCAGTCCCACAATTTGTTTTATTTTTATTTTGAAAATAAAGGGCTATTCTATTCTTTTCTATTCTATATTTGAATATTCAAATATAGAATATATTTGAATCATCTGCCGTGATGTGTTCTTATTTTGTTTCAGGTGGTGTGCCAGTGTGTTTTTTGGTGTGTATTTGTTACAGTTCCCTGCTCTGAGTGACGCGCTGAAAACAGCCTCTCACAGTCAGAGTCGCAGTACAGATTCATAGCAGACAGCATTAGCTCAGTCTTCAGAATAGCTTCATGTGTTCTTAGCTACATAAATACATGTACAGGTTTCTATTTCGTCCCACAAGGTTTAATTTTAAAAATACATAATTAGAGAGAATATACATCAGAATTACGGCTGTTTATAAACTTACGGAGCAAAGTGATGGCAGATGGTATCAAACAAGAATGTCTACTTTCTCATATGGCATCATTTACAAGTTAATTTGCTGCTAACTATGCATGCTCACTTATTCATTTTTTTCTGATAGGGAACCATAAGCTGTCACAAAAACATAATAAAGACTCATAGTGACCTTTTTGCTAAAGAAAAAAAAGGACAATAAAAAGAGGTTAAAGGCTGAGTGTCATCAGCATATTTTAAAATCAAATGAAAATACATTCCTTAACAATAGAAAATATGATGTTTCTAATAATATAAACCAATATAAAATGCCAATAACCAAAACAATACAAATCCATTTTATTAAGAGAATATCTCCCCCCCCCCCCCCCCCCCCCCTTGTGGACAGGGGCACATACGTTGTGCTGTAGTTCAAGAATCTAATTATTTATAATTATTCCAGTGAAAAATTCATATGAATGTTAAAAGAAAAAACTCCCATCTATTTCCTTATTCAGAAAGCAGTCAGATAAGCTCTATTCTGCACCTGGAGCGCTGATTCCTTTTAAATTCAGCTCAACAAAGCATTATACAAATACAAGACCACATCCTAATGTCCAGTTAAAACTTCATTCGTGCATACTGTATGTTGAGAAGCATACGTAAAGCAGCAGATTCATAAAAATCAGCCAAAAACAGCTGCCAAGCAACTTTGACTGATAGTTGCTTCCTGTTCTATTTTAAAAACAATAATAACACAGTCGTTTGGGGGACATGTCAAACTACAACAACCACATTCTCTCTGCAAAACTCGCAAGACAGCATCATAGTCAAAAACTTGAGCGTTGATCTGGTCTGTCTACAAAGCCTCATCGGAGGAAGTAACAAATTAGAGGAAGGGTTCAGGTCCAGTTTGGTTCAAGAATAGTCATCCGCTGAGTCCAGTAAAACATCCAGCAAAATGCAACATTGTCCAAAACAGTTGCATCTTCACGATTAGCTATAAATCCTGCTTCCGTGCAGCTGACAACACTTGATGCTATACACCCAACGAGCCAAAACTGACAAGCAAACCTTGACGTATTGGAAGAAATGCACAAACCTTGAAAAGTTAGGCAGTGAAGGTCCGAGTTACACCTCTGACGCTAAATTCTGCACTGCTTCTTAATAATCTGACCTTTGCCCAGCAGCTGAGACGGCATCTTTGTCCACTAACATGTTGACTAATGCTAGCACATGTACACTAACATAACATCACTGCTAGAGGTCTTTACCCCAGCGTGAGTGACGCTACTTCCCTGTGTTAACGGGAGAGGCAGAGACGCGTGTGATGAAAAGTCACAAGTGGTTGGCATGTGTGTGTGAGGACAGGGCAGACCAGCACACAGGAGGAGAAAGTATTTACAGAGAAGGCATTTGGGTAATGCAGTGCAATCCTGAATCTGTTGCCTCCACAATAGCAGCTGTAAAGTTTGGTGTGGAGTCAAGTGTCAGGTTCAAAGTCACAAAAAACAGTAAAAGCTGTCACAAAACTACCAACCAACTACCTCGTACGTGTTTCGCACCAGCAAACCCACAATCAGGAAGTTTTGCGACGCAAAACACGGATGTAAAAAACCCCAAAAAACCCCCAAACAAAACATTTGATAAATCAAAAAAGATGCATATTCAAATACCTCCAATCTGAAGGGTATGCATATGGTGTGATTTTAACAATAAAAAACATTAGCTTCTTGAAATATGGGGAAGGATCAAGGCATAATGTGCACATACGAAAAATTAGTTTTGCCTAAAAAACACCTCATTGGAAAAGACTTGTCTCTAATTTCTGCTTTCTCCAAAAGATACCAGGAAAACAAGTGAAGTATGCGTGAAACTCACGGCAATCAGAAAAGCTGTTGTTGTAAGATTTATTAACACTGAAAAAATTGAATACATTTACATTTCTACAATAAAAGTTGTCTTTTTTATTTTATGATGTAAATAAAACAAAATAATAATTATTTGTTGTTCATCATTACAGCTACATGACTATAATATTGCAATTTGTTTTTATATTTATACAACTTAACTCTATTTATAAAAAATGATACATATTTAAGCACATTTTAAAAAATTATATATAAGTTTTCACTTTACAAATGTGCTGTCTGGGCATGTACAAAAAATAAAACTTTCACAACATTTGTCTTTTGATTTACTTTTGGGAGGTTTTTTGTTTTGTTTTTTGGTTTTTTGTGTTGTTATGCATTCATGTAGTTAAAACCAGATCATTAGAATTACATAATGCATTTTGTTCGCTTCCTATTTCATAAGAAGTCACCACGGGTAGTCATGTACATTTGATTTGACAGATTTTCACATTAGATTCTTTTCCTGACTGAACCACAAAGAGATTTCTGTGTCCTCCCCTGATCGCTTGTCAGGCAAAACACATGTTTAAAACACGACACTATACTCCAGCCTACTGTAGATAAAATAAAATTTACAAAAAACATATACATTAAAATACATATATAATACATACATACATAATATATGTAAGCCTACTTTTTTTTTATTGGGGTTTTATGTAAAGTGCTGTCAGTACATTTTTTTTACAGCTGCAAATAAAATCTTTACTTAAGCATACATGCATTCAACTCCCAAGGAGCCTTCAGTTTGAGAGATTTATAGTCACTCCATCTGTTAGCGTCACAACCAGATGGCAGGGAGAGAACAAGCTGCTTGTTTGACTGCCATACTTTGTGACTATCAAGAAAAAAAAAAACAATTATTTTTTTAATACCGGTAGTAGTAAACGTATTATTATTATTATTAAAATTCACCAAAATAAAGTTGCAGAATATCTTTCAAGTACTGTTTTCTAACACATTTAAATCAACTGCATTTTCTGACTGGATCCAGCAGACTAATGCAAAAACAAATTGTGTGTTAGTGAAGAAAGAAAGCAAACTGATAATTATACTAAACATAGATTTTATTTTGTCTCCTTTAGTTTTTGATTTAGCTTCAGAACGTTTTCTGTAAGTACTTGCAGCTGCAATGTCTTGTAATGCTGTTTTCTTAAAGTGTGGTACAACTTAGAAAATCAGACTTTTTAAAAACTGTAGCTGAAAGTACACGGAAAAGCCTGAAGTATCACACAAAAGGTTGTGAATGGTATTTATGTTATTCCTCTATTCACAGACGATTTTAATTCCATTAAAATGCAAAAGTAATGTTTATTCTGCATATTATCAAAACGTTAATTATGTTTTTTGTCACTTCTATTTTTTTGTTTTACTGATTAGAAATTTCTTTAGCAGTTTAGGATTAGATCCACATTAAATCATGTCTCTACTGCTTCACTGACTTGTATTAATTTCCTGATGACTGTACCAACCGACAGGGTTGTCATCTTTTTTGCCTAATTCCACTTACACACAATCTTTACCATAAAATGTAATAATTTACAACATTTTGACTAAAAAGAGACATTATTTTTGTCCATACAAAAAGTAAAAAGACCTACAAGGTAGGTTCCTTACAAAAAACTATTTCTGCTGTCCACTAGGTGGTGCCACATATCAACATATGTAGCCCCAGGTGGTCTGATAAGGATTCATCATTTTGCCATATGAGGGCACTCTTTTCATTTTAATTAACAGGTCCTTACCAGGTTCCTAGAATATGACATACAGTGTTTACATTTGCAGGCAGTGATTTAGAAAGTGTGCCTCATAATGAAATGCCATGATGGTGGTATGGTAGCCTTGGAATGGGAAACAAAGGCTTTCCAATCCCTTGCACAGATGTGACATGCAGACAGAATGTGGAGAGATGCGTATACGTGGATACTGCTGAATGCATGACTCAAGACACTAATCAAGAGGAGCACGTGTAACCTCTGCTCTTCCTAATAGGGCAAAAATCGTTACTGACACTCCAGAACCTTAATTTAACTTTTCAACAAATGAGACACATAGCTGCAGCCTATCAAGCAACGAAAGACGGTCACATGGTGAGATATGTGCTAGGAAGCGGGGTCAGCTTGCTTTCATCCACATTTGGCACAGACGGTAGTTCCTGATTTATAGGTTTCTAGCGACGGGTGAGGTATCTCGGCCACAGAGACATAGGGTCTGGCCCATCGCAACCCCCGTAAAGCTGACACATCCACTCAAAGGCATCACTTTGATCCATACCATGTTTCTCTGGTGATGCTTGTAAAATGGTAAGATTTATGCAGGGGATCAGTCACAGGGTTTTATGAAGTCATATTAAAATGTAAACTAAAGTTTGTGGGGCAACTTCAATCGCATGCACCCCGCCCAGGATAATCAGCAACAAACAAACCTTTAAATCAATGACTTACACCAAAAGTGAACAGGAGATATGCAACTACACGTTAAGAGAGTTAGTTCTCACATGCACACGGTAGCTGAAGGTGATCTTGTTTCAAGCACAGGCTGGTAGGATACTGGAGTCGTGGAGAAACATGCAGGTCAAAAGTCTTACTTGACAGCTGTCTCCCAACTGTGGACTTTTAAGAGCCCTCCAAAAAATATGTTTCCTAGCAGGAAATCCGCAATTAGTTGTCAAAGCCCCCATGGCATGGTGCCCACTTAAGGACTTTAAAGGGACACCTGCTTAAAGCGAATGCAAAAATTTTTTTACTAGCCAACTGATGACAAAAAATGTGCTCGCTATTCACTAAATTTACAAAAAAAAACCTATGACAAGTAACCCATGAATTGTAATGCCAAACCTTTATCAACACTTGTCCATTTTTTCTAGTCTATCGGATGTTCTGTGGTTAGTTTTGATTCAGCAGTGCTGACAAGAGCTAAGAAAAGCCCTTCGGTTACCTGGGATCTGCTAACACTGAGTGTCAAACTGGGTGCTGAGTGCTGAGGGCCAGGTGAGTCAGCTTTGGACAGAGTGACATCAGCGATCCAGCTGGCTGTCAGAGCTGCTGCTGGCGAAAAGAAGGAAGGCAACCTCATAGGGAAAGTCTAAACTCCATAAACTAGCACCAGTTAGACAAAAAATGATCCATTTCCCTTAATTAAAATAAAGATATATACTATGTAAGAAATACAGTCAGCCCAAATAGTATTTTTTTTCTTCTTGGCGAGTTAATCCTGTCTAAACTGGATTAGTAAAATATTTGTAATGTGGGAATTCAAGCACAGGAACTGTCACAAGACTCAGAGGTGAAGTAATATGAGGAATGGGGGTGTGTGTTGGCTTTGACAGCTGAGCTTTACCAGCCATTTTTTCTGCTGCTCTGAAATAGTTATTTATAGCTGCTGTCTGGGTGTAGACAGTAAATTTACTTTTCACTGGAAGCTGCTGTGCCGTACCACATTCATGTTTCTTTGTGAAATTCCCAGTGTAAACATCAAAATAAAGCTTAACATGTCCACAAGCTTACTGATTACTTCTGTTGATGTGTAACTGCGGGGTACAGTAAGGAACACGTAAGTTTAGTCGTTCCTGACTGTGGTCAGCAACATCAGAGCTATATTGGTGCGCAACGTGATGTAGCGATGATTCCTACAACCCCTCCTTCATTCCTTCTCTCTTTCCTTCCTTTCACCCTCTCTCCACGGTCTTACCTCACTCCCACTCTCCTCCATCTCCTTCCAAAGCCAGCATTGCATTTTGCCATCTGTCACTTCTGCCAGCCTCACAAATATCAATTGCACCCAGCTGTGTCATCCCAGTCTCTGACCTCTCAGCCAATGGCAGTGCAGCTCCTTTCTCACCTCCCATCATCTTTTAAAATTACTCCATCTACCCCTGAGTAGCACTAATGCAAGCCACAGTGTTTCCTGACCTACCTTATAAAATTGCATCTTTTCAAACTAAGCTGAAATGCACCATTAATGATTCAATAAATTCCTTTAGAGCCGATAAATAGTCCAACCAGCAATGTAATTCAGTAAACCACTGCAAACCAAGTGAAGCATGCACAGGATTCCCTGCAGGAAGGTGACTGCACAAAACTGGACAAAGATCAAATAAATGGTAAAAAATGGTAAATGGCCTGTATTTATATAGCGCTTTACTAGTCCCTAAGGACCCCAAAGCGCTTTACATATCCAGTCATCCACCCATTCACACACTGGCGATAGCAAGCTACATTGTAGCCACAGCCACCCTGGGGCGCACTGACAGAGGCGAGGCTGCCGGACACTGGCGCCACCGGGCCCTCTGACCACCACCAGTAGGCAACGGGTGAAGTGTCTTGCCCAAGGACACAACGACCGAGACTGTCCAAGCTGGGGCTCGAACCGGCAAGCTTCCGATTACAAGGCGAACTCCCAACTCTTGAGCCACAATCGCCCACAAACAAAATGGGTGGGAGAGCTACGAGTATTGATCGTATTGCAATATGCAAAATCTCTGTCTGTCTGCGACAGTCCTCATACACAATCAGGAGTTCAACAACTAAACTTGGTACAAAGGATGAGCTACAATCCCTGAAGATTCTTATCTGTATCAGAAACTGTTGCAACTGCCTAGCAACAGACTAAAGAAACCTGTTTTAGCACTCATGCACCAATAACACATTATAAAAGCTTCGTATCATTTTTACTTGGTAGCAACAACATCTATAATTTACATCCATAAATGTGGAATTAAACGTACTATAAAATGAATTCATTGTGTTGCCTGACAAGAACATAGCAATTGGCTAAAATGAATGCTTTTAAAGCACCCACTACTTTAAGATCACTACATTAGCATCTCATTTGTCCAATTTGAATGATAAATGCCTACAAACTACCTACAAATGGGCTAAAACTGCCCAAAATTTAAGCAATTAAACATCTACTACCACTTTTACTTCTCACAGTGTGATTAAATATATCATTTTTCCAACAGTATGGGCATTTACTAGTATTTTAAATACAAGGTAATTCAATAGCTTCACTTGCTATGGGTGGGTTGGGAGTCGAATTCAACAAAAGACATTGAAAGTGATTGCACACATAGACATTTTTCTTGTTTTCTCTCTTTCACTGGAAATATTGGTCTCATGCAAAAAGAGGGATAATCTGCTATGAATTTCATGTTTTATTAATAGTAATTTATTAGCTATTTGTAGCTCATATAGTCTAAACTGCATGTTGAGTAATGGTTCAGTCACCTTTTATTTTACCAATAAAATTGGCTTAACACGGTTGTCTCATTGTGATATTGAAATACAGTCAAGACACAAACCACATGGCACAGCAATAAAAATGAGAGTTAAAGTGAAGACGACAGAAGGATAAAACAGCCAGTCATACTGTTTTACCCTAAAAGTAAAACAGCGGTGGACATAACACAAAGCTGACAGTGATAGAGAGGCCATTGCTGCCATATGGCTCAATATATCTCATCTCAGGAAACTGCTGGCATCTCAGGCTGCTCAAAGAACCATTAGTAGAAATGAGCCTAAAAAGGGAAAGCAAGCGATTTTACCACCTTTTCCAACAGCTGCTCTGCAGAAACCCTAAAACGACAAACGAACCGAAGGGGAAAGAAGAGACAGTCGTCCCAGTGTAAGTGAGAAATCCCCCTCAAAGCCAGTGGACAGAATGGGTTGGCTATGCCCTGGAGTAATGACCATCGAGGGATTTCTCTGCAGAGCTTAGTCATTGGAGTAATACATACTAATAAAACTCAAGCGATAAACTAAGACTACTCATCTTGTACTTTATCATTTTATAGCTACAAATACACAGCGCTGAGACACGTCTTTCCTTTCAGTTGCATAAACTAAATCAAAGTCAAAGACAAAAAAATCCACACAGCATCTGTGACAAGCTTCAGTGTGAAATTCTGAAAAAACTGCTATGCGCACACACACACATATGTCTACACATATATTGAATAACAAAAAATTGTGTTTACAAACTGACACATTAGTCATGGAGCAGAGAATTATAGTCATATTACAAAGACTGACTTAATATGTTCACAGATTTGCACAATATACAGTTGCATGTACAGAAAGTCGCATCTCTGTATTTTTGAATGCAAAACGATCTGATAGCATAAGGCTGATGATGCGCCTCGATCAGCAGCAGTTATTGAGGTAGTCTGTGTGTGGTTAGCACCATACGGTACGATAACTGCAATGCAAAAACAATCTGAGATGCCACGAGGCTACAAAAACTACTGTAAACTTAGTCTGGTAGAAACAGCTCTGGGAGGACTAATGAAAAAAATTACTATGAAATGTCTACTGGGTTCGTGCAAACATTGTTTTGCCACAATATACAATAACTTTCAGAAACTTCAAATTAAATTTTTAATGCTTTTCCTTATTTTCTGTAATATTTCACATTACCAAAGTTTCAAATAATGCTCTTGGATCGGTACAATATCAAAGCCCGTCTCTTTAATATGGTTGTGCCCGGAATATAGTTCACAAAACATTTTTGTTTACGAATGGCAGTCAATCTGAAAACCGAAAAAAGGCGTCCTTAAAGCAAGAGTAGCTGAAACCGCTTGGCTCAGACACATGATTACGTAAGAGGCTCCACCAACCTGCAGCTCAATTCCAGGGATAAATATGTGATAAATACAAAAACAGCAGGTCAATTTTAAATAAATGTACCATATGCTGTTAAGCCCTACTAGGAGCTTTCTCTCTGTGTGTTTTCAACTTAAAAAAAATGTTACCATCATTTCAAGAGAACCCTCATAGAAATATACATGAAAAAGCATGCCTGCATTGCAGCACACTGCAGTTAGAAATTATGTGTAACATACACACACAAAGATACATATAAACCAGAGAGGTTTTTACTGAGAACACAACGCCTCAGCGGACTGAGGGAGTTTTGTCTTCAGTTTACCGCCTGCGAAGGGGAACAGGCAAATCCACACACACCACAGGGAGTCAGGAAGGTTACTGCCCTGCTATCTTCACACTGATGAGTCACTGACAGCTGTGTCTGAGCTGTTCCAGACCCACACACAAAAACACCAGAGTAACTTTTTTTTTTTTCCTCGTGCACTGCGCTGACAGTCCGTGTTTCTCAGACAAATGAAAAACAGAGAGAACAAATTAAAAGGAGAAGTGCCATTATTATGTCAACCCACCACCTCTCCCACCTCCCTGTGGTGCAATTGATTAGCTGGGAAGTTAATTGGCAGGAAGCTCTTTGGCATGGATGCTGACCTTGTGGTGACAAGCAAAAATCTTCCAGGTCACCTCCCCCTTATGACACTGGATATTTTAGGCTGCCCATTAGCATGCTTGATTTCTAATCCCTTCCTCAAACTCCTGCTTGCTATGTAGCTACACCCCCATCTCATTATTTCTTCCTGTTTGGGGCTGTTCTGTGCTTTAGCCACTGTTTACCTCCCATCACCACCACTGCCACCTCCCTCCCCCATCCCAGACATCCACACAGACATCTCTTTATCATCCCTGTCTGTCAGTCGGTGATACGGGATGGAGAGCGGATGATAGCAGACGCCAGAAATAGCAGCCTGACGTATGATTGTTTCTGCCTTGGACACAGCACTGTGGAGTAATTGTTGGACATTGTAAACACCTGAAAGCAAAGTTGCCATTACACAAAAAGGAGTTAGCAAATTTTCTAGGAAGAGCCACAAACTTTGTCTGTGTTAAAACTGTGAATGAGGTTAATTATTTTTGATTTTAAAGGAAATAAGATAAAGAAATTAAAAACCCAAGCTGCAATTCTACCTCACCATCACCACTCGATCATACCCTGTCTTCTCTAACGCCCACAATGACAGCCATCGGTCTTACACAGAGTTGAGTGGACTGGAATAAGACTCCATCTTACACCACCCTCAAACAAAGTTTCAAACCAAGAGCAAAGCTAAAGAAATGAAAACATACAAAAACATTATGCCAACCTTTCAGATGAGGGTAAAGAAGAGGCGTGATCAAAGATCTATGCTGTAATTAAACCTAGTGTGGGTGAGTCAATCTACATACACACAAATGTGCTTCTAAAAAGGTGATAAGATGATGGCACAAAAGAATGTGTACAAAGAGTTACATAGCAGTGATGAGTCAAGTGTAATGACAAAATGAAGATGATCTTTTTGCTTTCAGCTACTCATTTGTCATTAACCTACATATTATAACGACAGATGAACTACAAAGTAGCATCTTATTAAAGCTAAAGAGCTCAAAGCCTTTTAATAATGCTACCCACACCGATAAAAAAAAGAAGAAAAGTTAGATGTTACATCAACACAATGACGATGACCTGACCTAGTTTGCCAAGTTGAGTATTTAAAAAAAAGACTGTTTTAGTGTTATGTAAGGTCTGTGCGGATAGACAGGGCAGTGACTCATTCCAGGCCCCAAAACCTCTCCGTGACTCAACACTACACCAAAAATACTGTGAGTCCTGAATGCCTGCTGCTCCACACTTTGGGACAATCAGTAGGACTTAACTTGAAGAGAAGGCTGAAGTTTTATAATTGATCAAACTCTTACAATTAAGAGAGAATTATAAAGTAGAGGTAAAACCTCAATACCAAAAAAGATTCTGTTGAAAATACAAAAGAGCAAAATTAATGACAGGCAAATAATTTAAACTACAGCCCTTGAAAATCAGAGCTAAATTCCCACTTTTATGCACATTTTTATATCATTTGAGAAAGCATGCAAATACTGGTGGATAAACCATGACAGCAATATTAAAAAATGAATAAAAAACGAATAAAAAACGTCGGTAATTACCAAAAATGTGGAGCAGCCGTGCCATAATCCTCGCATTGAGTGGTATGGATGGTATACTCTATATCTGTCTGAACACAGTGCAAAAACATGTACGATGAGGAAATTTATCCTAATATTGAATTTGATGCCAGGAGCATATTTTCAACAGTTGGAAAAGGAGCCATTTATCCTGGTGAAAGATTAAGCCTTGTTCAAACACACTGTATGCATTTTGAACCTGAGGAGCACAGCTGCAGTAGTTTTCAACATGTTTTCCCTTTCTTGGGTGACTGATTAAGGATCTGCTCCACAGTTTGGGCCTCATGCATTTTTTGCAACATAACGCGCTGATGCATGTCAGAAATGAACTTCAGGCCAGTTTAGCATTCTGATTTACCGATTCCACAGCTAAGCTTTTGGTTTTTTTTGTGTTTTGTTTTTGTTTTGTTTTGTTGTTTTTTTTGTTGTTGTTTTTTTTGTTATGACGGTACTATCTTGCTTAAATAAGCAAAGTCTTCCCCTAAAAAGAGGTCATCTGGATGATGGTCATTCATGCTTCTGCATCACATTGTTAAAGCTTACCATATAATGCTTCTGAACTGGCATTCTCCTCCTCAGAAATTTATATACACAGATTTTAAAGTTTATGTGATGATATATAGTCCTGCAGTATAAAATGTATGTGGTAACATAAAAGAAATACCGTTGCTTACTACCCCACTTGGATGCTCTTAAGCAAGACACTTATCCTTAACAGTTAGCAGATGTATTGTGCATTTACAACAAACATGAAGGTACCTTGTCTTGTGGTGTGATTACATGCAAACACTATTCAACTGTGCCGGCCAGTGCTAGTAGTTAAGATAGTTAAAATAGTTAATATGTGAAAAACCATCGGATTGGAGTTTCCTCATACACAATCACACACTGAGCTCAAGTATGGTGCCTGGAGTAATATGGGCAAAATTGCAGGAAGTTATGGTAACTTCTGAAAATATGTTACTGCAACTTGGTAAATGGCCTGTATTTGTATAGCGCTTTACTTAGTCCCTAAGGACCCCAAAGCGCTTTACACTACATTCAGTCATCCACCCATTCACACACTGGTGATGGCAAGCTACATTGTAGCCACAGCTGCCCTGAGGGGCACTGACAGAGGAGAGGCTGCCGGACGCTGGCGCTACCGGGCCCTCTGACCACCACCAGTAGGTAACGGGTGAAGTGTCTTGCCCAAGGACACAACAACCGAGACTGACCAAGCCGGGGCTCGAACCGGCAACCTTCCAATTACAAGACAAACTGTCGACTCTTGAGCCACGATCATCCCACTTGGTTCTAGCTTTCAGTGGTACTCCTCGTTGGCTTTTAGGGGTGATTATTTCTTGTTTCAAAAACTTCAAGTCATGCAGCTGTACTCATGGGAATAAACTAAGGCAAAACTTCTCTTCACATTTGGTGTGAACACATCATTACTTGTACTGTCCCCTCAGCAGTGCCATCATTTCCACTTCACTTCAAGACAAAAACTTTTCAAAGCTTGGTGTAAGGGCCTGAAAGACTTCAGCATTTCTTGGTAGCATACATAATGTTATTTCCGATGTTATTTTACAGAGTGTAGAAACAATTTTTCTGATTTTTTCAATTTTGTCCAAAAGCTTGGATGGTTTTATATTTAGGATAATAGTATACATATACTTCTTCTTTGAGTTTTTAAATTGTATAAAATGTTTAAGTAATATTTATTTACTGGTCTGGTGCTGAGAGTCTGGCAAAGTGCCATGCTTCTGATGCTTACATGAAAGATAACACAAAGGGGGCTAGATGGCAGATAAAGTGGTTCTCACTAGTAGTAATGTGGTCTCATGGGAAACACTCCCATTCCAATATGTAGACAAATTACCAAGTGACTTAAGTGGGGTTATTTTAATGCGTAAATGTAGCTCAGGCATCTTGATTTATTGTTGAAATTTCACTATTTAAAGTTAAGGGAGGCAAAAAGTGACTTTAATCTCCAGGAAAATAAAAAATAATTGAAAAAAGGATAAATTAGAGTGCTGATGTTGTCAAGTTAACCCATTAAACATGTGTAGCCTTTAATTTTAAGATGAAAGACAATAATTAATAAAGTTGTGAGGAGCTTAAATATTAAAAGTGGTCACAGAAACTTTATAGTCTTTACTGGCCTCTTATAAAGTCAAAAAAATACTTTTTTGTAGAACTCCACTGCTTAATATTTATACATATAAGTACTGAGTATATGTAATACTAAGTACTCCAGAACTACTCCAAACTAGCTGTGATGTTGGGTTTAATGTAAAGGTTTATGTGTTAAAAGTGATCTGATTACAACTATAGGATTAGGGACACTTTTCTTTAGTTAGTTATGTTTTTATTAAATCATTCATAGACATCTTTAACAGAAAAGAATTGAATGTTTACTGAACATTATGTCATAATGAAATAAAAGATCTACCCATTAAATTAAATTGTGACAGTATTATAGATAATCTAATAGTACTACACAATATTTATGTAATGATGTTACTAAACAGATAATAATAAACAGATAACGTGTGCTTACTCACTCTCTCACAGAAACATTGGAGGCCTGTTTGTTGGCTGCAGTTCAGCCACACACAAACTCAAACAGTAAGCTATTCTGTGATGGAGAGTTTATCAAACACTGTTTAATTATTTAAATTTGAATATGGCTTTTGTCCAAATGAGTTAAATTTATTTAATCCTTATATCATCTTCAGGGCTCCATTTTACAACTACTCCACTAAACTTCATTATTCTCCCAAACGGGTTATAAGCAAAGTCCTGTATTTATTGCAAGATATCTTTCATTTGCCTCCATTTCCACACAAGAGCATTCATCATTTTTCTTGACACAGCAACCTGTTCTCAACATATATACTCTATCAGCTGTTCTGTTCACCTGCTATGCCAAACTCCAGAGTGGATATCAGGCATTTCCCCATTAACATTTGTGCAGACTGTATCTACAATTACAATTGCTGAGTTGTAAAGTTGTATATTAGCTCTAACTATAAGAGTCCTCTCTCCTGGCATGTCTGATAATTTATATATTGCCCACCTGGTGTCCTCCACATATCCCAGGGTCTGAACGTGCCACACTGAGAACAGCTTCTGTCATCTACTCCCTCAGCCCAACTTTCTCGCGCCCCTCGTGAGGGTGAAACAAATAGAAATGGGTCAAAAAGCAACATGAGCCAACCCTATTAAATGTCCAACTCTATCTTAATTCCACCACAAATCATCAAGCTTCTTCAGGCTGTCACTCATTTCCACATATAGTCAAAAGAGTGTGAACAGTGTTGAGCTGCCTTACAGATGAAAGTCCTGTCATTTGGTAAAACACATGGTAAAATACAAAGATAGAGTGAATTGTAATGAGAAAGTTTTTTTGTACAAGTTTGTTTTGTATTTTCTGGACTTTTGAGAACGGAACTAGATTAGTAGTGACATTAATAATCAAAAATGTTCAGAGAACTTTATCTGAATACACTAAAATGTTCAGTTGGAGATGTAAAGGCAATACAAAGAGCCACAAATTGCCTACACCAAAACTTCTGTGTGAAATTCAGCAAACAAGGGCAGATATATAAACATAAAGACAGGTAAACAGGTCTAATGTCCAAACATGTCTCTATGAATGAAATACTGCACTCCTTTTTGTACCTTACAGCAAAAAGGACCTTGTGACTTGTGATTTTTCACTATATAAATAAAACTGAATTGAACTGAGTTATAGTTTCCAGACTTCCATTAGTTTGAATGCTTTTCACTATTAGAAAATATGTCAACAGTTCAAGGAAACATGGTGATAGTCAGAAATGCTGAAAAGACTTTGAGCTGTAGCTTCCAAAGTACGTTGGTCATGAACTAGTTCAAACTACTAGTTACAAAAGAAAAAGCTAAATTTTGATATAAAATCCTGAATTTGGTCAAATGAGGTTTGATAACATATCAGCTTTTACAGTTTTTAAACTTCAATTCAATTCAATTCAATTTTATGTATACAGCGCCAAATAACAAAAACAGTCGCCTCAAGGTGCTTTATATTGTAAGGTAGACCCTTCAATAATACATACAGAGTAAAACCCAACAATCATATGACCCCCTGTGAGCAAGCACTTTGGCGACAGTGGGAAGGAAAAACTCCCCTTTAGCAGGAAGAAACCTCCAGCATGAATACCAGCTAATCACAAACAGATGGCTTTCTTCAAAAAGCAGTTATATTGCTATATCTGCAGACCAACTGAGTGTTTTTGTCTATTAATCATTAAAATCAGTACTGAATAGATTTATTTCCAAATATCTATCACTGGTTTAGAAATTAGGGAGACATATAACCTTATAAACACAGAGCATCTTCACTATATACATAACCAAAACCTGACAAAGTTATTAGTACGCTTTGGATCATATTAACCATTAAAAACCACTTAAGCCTAGACCACCTGACTTTCTGTGGGGACTTTCTGTGGTCAGCCAGACATGTAAACATGTCCCTGGATGGAAAAAAAGCCAGCAAAAACAATCAGGCACCGCTCCACTGCCTGTGACGGTCAAGATGAATGAATCCAATTTCACACGCAGTTCATTTATATGGTGATTATAAATAATTATACAAAGGTATTTATCACCTTTTGCCTTCCTTCTGCTTGCCATGGTGTTCTCTACTGAGCAGCCCTTCTTTTAACGCAGAGAAGCTGAGTGTGGTATTTCTGCTATTAAGGACCTATACATAGCCAAACCCCGGGTAATGGGACGGGGGCCACTTGCTTATCCCTACCCAGATACTGACAGAATTCAAGTCCAAATTCAACAACCAGTAATAGACTAGCTCTTTTAATTTACATAACCAACTAATTTTAAATCGTAAGCACAAGGTTAGGCTAAATCCTTAACATAACAGAACAGTCTACGCCCAACGCCGCCTATTTATCTTTCAGCGGTGCTCTTTTTCACGATACAAAGAGACTGCATTAGCAGACATTAGCACCATGCAATAACAAATCCATTGCTGGTAATATGTTGTGCCAGATTACTTTGCTCTATAATGACAAGTATATAATGAGCTACAGTAGTACATAGTCACACAGCATAAGCAAAAGCACGCTAACACATAAAATAACAAAAATACACCCACACACCAAGTGCGTAGACACAACGAAACAGATAAACAACACCTAAACAAATTGATATATCTGGGATTGTAACAAGCAAAATATGATATAAAATGTCTTTAAAATATATGAAATGGAGATTAAATGTATGTATGTCTTTAAAGTACACTTCACAAAGGATTAGATTGTCTTGGCAAACCCACGGACGACATAGTGACATAATCTTGGTGTGCACATGTGACATAACGTTTAAAAAAAACTGTCCTCATATAGAACAAAGATAAATCAACAAATAAAGTTCTTATCTGCAGGTATTGTCTGTGTATGTGTGTGCGAGCTCCACCTGTGCATGACAAGTATACAGAGAATTTGATTTCCTGGATTCTGGCCTGTTCACTATGTGGATGAAAGGAAGATGCCTTTGGGGTGAGCACACGTGCTACAATCTCCACTGGCCTCAGCTGTTGATGCCGGCCTAACAGAGCAAAGCAGAGTGGCTGTGTGATACTGTGTGGGTTTATGTGTCACTTAAACACCCGTACTCTCCTTCTGTTAAACCTGTAGGGCAACATGCATTCAGTACATTCTCCCAATTCAGAACTGAGCTGCTTCCTCTAACTGTGTGTGTGCAATGTGTGACCTTGCACTGAAGTCTGACATACAGTAGCTGCACTGCAGGGTGACATTTATTTATATTAATTAGGACAATCAGAAGAGCCAGTCTATTCAGACCTTTCCTGGTTCGAAAAATAGTTTACTCCCAGGTTAAACTACAGCTTTAAAGGCTGAGAAAGACAAACTTATTCATTTTAATTCCCAAGATTTTAGACATTTCGAATATTTTGCAGTGAAGGCTTTTACTGCAGCTGAACAGTGCTATAACTGGCTGACAAATCCTGTAAATGTTCATTTTAACTACTAAAGCCAAAATATTAATTTTGCCACCTGCAAAACAGGTTACTGTAAGCACCAATCATGCATGCCTCTGCAAACAGAAAAGCTCTCTGCTAACTTGACAGGGACTTCTTTATCCGTCAAGGCCCTACATGTGAGAAAAGTTGAAAACAAATCAATATTGTGCTCAGCATTAATAGTAAAATCGTCTAACTTTGTGAAAAACTTTCACATTCGGTATTAAACTTTCTGACTGCTGGTTTTGGATAGCAGCAAATTTGTCAGTCGAGTTTTTATACACTACATAGAGCGTCAAAAAATGAACTATGCTTGTGGCATTAGCCTTTAATCCTCCCTCTTCCCTCACTTTACTATATCTTGAACAAATACCACTAAACGACTGATTGACAACAAGCAGCAGAGGCCTCCTACTCGCGTTAGCCTTGTCAGAAGAAAATAGCATAGCAGCAGCAGTATTGACAAAACCTTAAAACAGTATCTGACTCATTTATGACTCATTGAATCCAATGTGGGGTTTAATTATGCTCAATTCAAGCAAAGTGCCCACGTACCCAAGCTTACATGCAGCACACTACCTACGCGCTACCTGAACAACAAAATACAAAATTATGAAAAACTAAAGTTATTTGATTACTGTCACGGACATAAGATACAAAAAATGTATTCAATACTTTGATGATGCAACCCCCACATCTGCAGAAGAGCAGCAGAGCTGTTGTCCCAACATAATTTGTTATAACAAGGAGGAATGTCTAGTCCAGCAGCAGATGGTTTGATAAAAAAATGCATAGTTTATTTAATAACAGTGATTATGCAAGGACTCATAAAGATGGAAAACAAGCCATATAGTCAGCGTTAAATAAAAAGTGCCCAGTTTAGTGTTTGATGAGCTGCCAGTGGATCATGACGAGAATGTGTCCTTACTAAACTTTTCACATAATCTTCCCATTTTTGTTTTTTGGAAATGGACAAAGGCTTATTTATATTAGGATAGTGAAATATTATCCCAGGCCCAACAAAGGCACCATCACAAACATATAAAAGCAGTCACTGTTCACATGCACGGAGCAAATCTTACAAACACGTTGAAGAATTTATCCGAAAAAAAGAATGTTGCAGCCCCCGCTGGGAAGTACACTTCATCCGTTTCAAATGAACAACCCTTTAAATTTAGATTGTGTTCACATCGAGACCTTTAAACTCTGCCAGCTCATATATTTAAGCATTAAGAGCTGGAAAGGTAGTGATGAAGAGCTGATCCCAAAGACAACTGATTGCCTCTTGTAATTAGAGCTAGGATCAACTGCTCAAAAGGTTCATGCTATGCTATGTAACTGTAACTAAATAATTTTCAAGAAGAAATAGTCACAAATTTAAAAAAAAAAAGTAAAAATCTCAAACAGCTACTGGATACTTTAAGCTCTACGCTGAACAAACTGTAACCATCCTAACAGTATGACTGTCTCTCTGAGCGATCCTGCTAATCTTTCTCAGTTTTGTGCTCATGGTGCTAGAATTACAGTCCATCCATTGAAAGAGCAAAAGTCTGTGTGATTCTCAGTAATGTGCAGCTGATACTGTGTTACTGATGAATCCAAGCAACTGCAATCAAACGTCACAAACAATTACCGCCTCTCATTTTATTAATATTGTTCGAGCTGCGTCTGTGATTTTTTTCTGCATCAGCTAAGAAGACCATCACAGCATCGGCGTCATATTACCGCTTCATTTATAGAGACACCAGAACCAAACTGAAACTGTGATGATTTCGGGATTAAGTGGTGTATCCCTCTCAAGCCCGTCTAAGTTGCGTGCAAATCTCATTGGTAAATATATACAGATGCAGATATTTGACAATGCTCTTTTATCATTGCTGTCTTTTAATGTGGATACCATTTGTAAAGACATTTAAACCCCTTTAACTCTGACCACTCCCATTGTTCCAAATAGTTAGCCTTGCTAAGTCTACCAACTCAACGCCTATAAACCCTTTCCCACCAGGACATAACCCCATGTGCTGCAGGAGAAGAACCACAGACATGAATTTACTGTCACAACCAGCACAGACTCCGTATGATCATTTCCTGTTTTATTTTGAAACCTTCTACCAGTTTATTGTACGTGTTCCTTTGGTTTCTGTTTGCCCCCAACACCTGTTTCCCTTGACTTAATTACTCTTTATACAGCCATGCTGCCATCTGTTTCCTGTCAGACTATCTCAGCAATTTCCAGTATTTTCTTGTGACTTGTTTCGAAATTTCCTGTAAATCTTCCTTGTCTGAATTTTTGGATTTTTGCTCTGTGAGTCTTTTATTTAGCCTTTGGATCTACTGTTTGGTTCAGCCATTAAAGCTACAGCATACTGCTGGAGTCTGCCACCACCTAAACTTTCTTTCACCATTGTGGCATGTTACAAATCCTGCTTGTAACAATGTTTTTCTAAGGCCTTTTCACAGACTGTTAGCTTGAAGAATATGCATTTAATAGTTTTGGCAATGGCTTGTGCTGTAAGAGAATGTGTGCCGAATTAAGTGAAATATTGCAGAGCTTTAGAAAAGGTGTACTCAAGCTTAAAAATCATTTAAATTAGGTAAAGCCCAGCCAAATAAACTGTTACGTGTTTGTTTTTACTGTTATGCTTTATTACTCTGCATTAGAGACACTGATCTTTATGTACAAGTCACAAAGGCTATGTTAAAGTTATAGAGAATGAAACTTCTTTGTTGTGCCGTGGGCTGATATTAATGGTGCATTTTGTGGTAACATCCTCAGCCTAATTTAATGATCCAATTACAGGATGCACCTACACTTGGCTGAAAGTGGACACCAGCACGGCCGTTGTACCTACGAAGACTTTCTCCGGTGCAACTGTCAACCATTTAACATCAGGATTAGCCACAGTTGCTGCCACGTGTCAACAAGGCAGTGAACACATGCTTGAGGTGTTGGTGGGGGAGGTAGATGGTCCCGTGACACAAATAGGTGACACTAGAAATTAAGATTTTCTGTAAGCAACAGAAAGGACAAATCTTCCTGGTAAAAAATGAAGGACGAGCGTAATTAATCTGTTTTGTCAACTTTTCTGTCTTCTTAAGGAGAGACAAGATCTATTGGAGGGGACAGTGATGACTGTATTTTAGTATCAAATGTTATTTTAAAACATAAAAAAAAATTAACTACTCTGTATTTTTTATTTGCTCAGCCTTGTGCCAACCAACATCACGGGTTTCAAAGGGATCCCGCACAATCACAGATCTGCAAAGCGACCACACCAATCACTCAACACTTCTCTGTCCAGACGGCCATTTGGCCAGATCCATTTAAAGTGTGCGAAAGTCTAAATTAGCTCCCGTTAATGACCTTGCAGGGGATTGCAGGGATGATTGAAACTTCAAGTTAACGACTCGGTGCAAAGAGCGCTTTTAAACATGACACACTTGGCAGCAAACTAAAGGATGCGAATTTGCTTTGATAAAACACATCAATAGTTTTCTATTGTTGTCAATTTTCAGACATCTGTGTTTAATGGCTTAAAATCTATGAGATTTAAACAACAGAAAAAGGATGTTAACAACACGTCACCAGAGGGGGACAGCCCGAAAGAGTAAATATCTGTGAAACTTCATTTTCAAAAACTAGATCTCCAGAGGATTTTTGGAGGATGCTTCTGTTTCCCTGAACCACAACATAGTTATTTTCAATATTTTGCTTTCGACAGCTGTGGCTATATACTTTCCCTAAGGCTCGAGCGTGGTTACACATGGCAAAATGGTCCTTCAACTCAATTGGCTCCCCTCTTACACTTACACTGCCTCCACTGAAAGCTATTTATTACATTAAAAGTTTTGAGAACACAGACATTTAGACAGGCAAAAAAAGATCACAGATCAGTCGACGAATAAAACAAAACACATAAATATTATAATTGTACATGTTTATCAATGCAGAACATTCTCTGTCCTGATGAGCTTAACTATGTACCAATGTAACGTTAAATAGAAGAGGAGCATAAAATAAACTATATCATTGCTGTTTTGATTTACAGTGAACAAACAAATAAATATTATATAAATATAAGTACATGATTATAGCTTTATTTATAAATCCATGGATACTCCCAAACGCAAATGCTTTTACAACTAACCCAAAAATCAAATGCAATATATTCACTACTTCATTAAAGACAAAGTTGTTCTTTACAAAGCTGAGTTTTAGACCGTAACGTATTACAACATGTAATGCCTTTGAGTTTTGTTCTGTTTTGTTCTGAAATGTGGCTTTCACAGCACTGAAGAAAAGTATCAGCACATCGATAGAAGAACACCGGCTTTTACCTTTCCTGCTGCATTTTCACATATCAACTTCCGATGCGGAGCCGCACGGTCTGTGGTACAAGGTAAAATTCGCTCAGACACTGAACTTTCCCCTCTGTGACGCGCTGTCACAGTGATATAGAGCCGTGGCAGGTGGGAAAGAGTCATAAGATGAGGAAAGTGAAATGGCAAAATAAGGGAAGGTATGAATGCTAATGCATAGATGGTGTGACAAAGCATGTCAAGCATGCTCAACTGATCTGTTACAGGACAATCCGTCACAGGCTACTCACCACTAAACCACCACAAACATGCAGTCTGGTCACCCGGATCCTTCGGTCCTGTCCTAAATTCTGGCTGAATGATTTTGTAACGACATGTTACAACTTTACAGTTTCCTTATTAATTGTGCAGATGTTTGCACAGTGGTCCGTATACATTCACGGCAAGTCAGAAAACTGCATACGTGGACATGTTAGGCTCTGGAAAATTCATTTATTTTATTGTAGCCTGTGGTGATATGAAAAAGAAAAAGCTTCCTGATGGAACTAATTCCTTATATCTGTCTTATATCTGGGATAATCTGTCACATTACAACTGAAAAGACCCTGGTAGGTGTTTAAGAAAGCAGCTAAAATGGCTCTTTTCTTAAAGGGGTGACAGCTTTTAACAACAACAACAACAAAAAGTCTCACCAATCTTGTTACAGTCTACTACCCAAAGAGCAGATACTTTTTCTTACTGCACATATTTATTTGCTGCATTATAATGATCTTAGTACATAATTGTACATTCCTATTGTTGCTTTTTTCATGTTTATTTTTTGTACAGCTTTATTCGTGTGATGCAGAAACATAGAAAGTCTGGCAGAATTTTTTTTGTTTTTGTTGAGCCCTAACTTTTCTTGTTTGGCAGAGGTTTGCACAGCAGTTCGAATGCGTAACAGTCACTGCAAGTGAGAAAACCCTGCACATAGACTCACTAAGCGCTGGAAAATCTATTTGCTCCATTAAAAAAAAAAAAATTATTATTATTATTTTACATGTTCAGACATTTCCAGAGCTAAAAGTAAAAAATCGTGTATTTTATTTTAGTCTGAAAAAATATCTGAGCTAAAAGTTTGCCTTATGTACAAATGTACAAATTCCTCATAACTAACAAAATTCAGATTATTATATCTGAAAGATTTTTTCTGACATGTTTAAATGAATGATATCCATGCCTGGGCTGAATATTTGAGAATTAAGAAAATGTTTATAGCACTTAAGACAAGAAGACCTCAGCGTGTCACAGTGTAACTGAAAACACTCAGGTCGATGTTTAAGAAAGCGCATAATGATCTATTAAATTTGAACATTTGTACAATCCTACCGTTGCTTGTTTCTGGTTTTGGAATATTTAGACTTTATTTCCCTTAAACACTTTTCCTTTAATAATTTATCTCAGCTCTTGATTCTCCAGGTTATCCAACAATACTTTTTAGGTAACTAATAAGTCTCGAGAAAAAGTCGTTCTAAGGCTGCACAGTCTGACTACATGTTGGGTTTTTGTTTGTTTTGATGATGGCAGCAAGCAGGGCGACAAATCCTTAACTGAATGACGATCTTAAATAAACAGCAGAATGGAAGTCCATTAAAGTGCTATCGAACTCTTTTACTTTGCTGATTTGCAATTAACCAAATAAAATGTAGCTACTGATACTATCACACACAACAATTTTCATGTATTCATTCAGTAGAAACTCTCTGCCCAATAAACGTTTCCACCAATTCATATTAATATTTAAAGACAAATTGCTCAGTTGTCTCCTCACACACTGTACAGTAATTCAAAGAAAAATCATCAATAAATACAAAATATAATCAATATAATCAAGATTTGTTACAGAAATGATCACATACGTTTTACAGTTTTATTGTAGGGTTGCAGAGCTTGAGCTCAGTGATACTGTGTTGCTGACAAATTTAATATAAGACCTTTCAGTGACTTCACATTGTTTGGCTTACAAATTACATCTAATTTTCTAAATTTAATGGATATGTTTATCAACTGAATTTAGTGATCTTAGGTACAAAGTACATGTTGAAAACAGCTAATTTTCCTAAATTAATTGTTTTGGTTTTAAAAGGTTAAGTAGTTTACAAAATATAATTTATTCCAATTTAAGAAGCAGCAGCAAACGTGTGACGTTAAAAACAGTGGGATTGTTTTCAACACATCTAATATTTTGAACAAGACAACCACAGATTTGAATGAGCAGCGGAAAAAAAAATCACAGCAAGGCCGATAGTTTATTTTCAGTCAGCATTTCTGCTTTTTAATATGAATCCTGGATATGTTTAAAGGGGAAAATGTGTTAGCTCAGTATATTCAGATAAACCTGCTGACTGTACAATTTCCCTTTTATTTAATTTTATATTGCTTTTTCCAAAAAAAGAACCTTAGAGCCTCTTTAAAGTGCAGATATTTTTTAAATAAATTTTAATAAGCACTTTGTTATATTGTTGCATATTGTTTTTTTTTTTTATATATGTGGTGAGTATAAAATCCTCAGTACTGTAGTAATATTCACTAAGACACATTATAGATAGCCGTATTTAAGGTTATCAAATTCGATTTCATGCAAGAAGACCTTACAGGACAGATGCAGACATTTTTCCAACATCACAACTTTTTTTTCAGGATATTCATGATACCACTGCAAAAACGTGCTGTGGACTTTTTTTCATAGAGCCACGTGAGCACCTGGCATGTGTTTGTACTGTATCCTGATTCTGCGGTTTACAGATTTTGCGCTTACCTCTGTAAGATGTTGCTTGTTGTCTCAGGGGGGTATCCACTGCTTTGTCCTTTTCCCAGCATTATTATATGACCTGTTTTGTCACTGTCAACGCTGCTTGTCCGATCCCAAACGTTCTGCATGGCAAAACAAACTCCCTAGCACCACCCCCAGCCTTTACACCCTTCCAGTCACCCCCCTCAGAAGTAACCACCTCAGACCAAAGACACCAGATCTTGATAGGGCAACTTTCTCCAGCCTGCTTTTCTTTGTCTTTTTTTTTTCTTTCTCTTCACTGAACGGCCACAGAAATACCAACAGGCAGGAAGAGACTGGGGGCTGAGCACTTCAGCGGGGTCTCTGCTGCTCAGCTACTCCTGATCGACAGCAGCAAAGGCAGCAAAGCCCCCTTTACCCTTGGCTATCCAACTGTCTTTCCCTATAAACTATGCTACATACACTTCCAAGACTTCCCTTCACTTCCTGTATTCTCTCCAGGGGCAAGAGATGGGGAAATCAGTGTAGCGCCTGTTCAAAGAGAAACAGGAGGATGACTGAGTGAAGTTAAAGAGGGAATAACAGAAGAGGTGGGCTCAGGGGACCGCATAAGGGGGGTGTGAGTTAAATAGACTAAAAGGGAGTCCCTGCCCAGGACAGCTCCATGCAGTACAACAACAGGGACGAGAAGGTCTCTCCAGCCACCGCTGATTATCACCTCTACACTGACACAGAAACACAGACACACGCACGCTTGCATAGTCTGGCTGATGAAGGCATGCACTGCGGTTCTGGGAATGCCATCAGTCACTCAGTAGGTGTCGGGATCAATTTAGCTGCTGAATCATTGGAGAGATCCAGTCTCTAGGCCTGGAACACAGTGTCAGATTATTAACATTTTGCAATGGTCAGACAGGCTGAGGTTTCACATCTGTCAGCCAGAAAGTAGGGTGTGCTTGATAATAAATCACCATTAAGAAAAGGCTCATACAGAGTGACAACACATCAATCCTCCGGGTCTTGTACGTGCTGCACGGTTGGATTTTTGGGTATTTATTTAGATTGCAAAGGAAAGTGTAATTTTGCAGGGGGATTTAAGTTATGAAGACAAACCTAGAAAAAAGTTTCCAAGAAACGAGTCAGAGAATCTGAGAGATGATGTTTGTTTAAAGAAACCTAAACCATGTCTCCCCATAGACAAACATATCATCTTGATATAGCTGCTATTTTATCCGATTGATCACGAAACAAAGATTTTCAGCAAAGTCTTGAAACCTAAATTTATAAAATAATTGAAAAACTTTCACAATATGCTTTTACAAGTGGATTAGAGTTTCATAGCTCATCTGGATTTGCCCTAATAAATCTACTTGTACACAATGAAAACTGGAGGAAAAAAATAAGGAGCTGGAGCTTGCGGCTAAGCTGTTACTCTAAAATGTAAACAGACCCGCTACACTCGTGGTTGTTCAAGGAAGCTGCTCGTGACTGATCAGCCGTTTATGGTAAATAATTGTAGTGCACAGAAACAGTCAAGCAATCAAATTCAAGTCACAGAAAAGCAGGAGGCAATTCCTAATCATCCACGAGATGCCACATTCTCTCCATCTTCGCACTGACTGCTTGAATGATGAATGGCAAAATTGGAAAATATCTGACACACCTTGCCGACAACCGCCAGGAAACTATCGCTATGCGTTGCGTGTGTGCAAGCAAGCGTGAGTGTATATATGCATGTGACAACTCTACATAACAATCCCCCACACTTATTTTTGGCGCTGTGAGAAAGCAGATACCACTGTAGCATGAAGTGGTTTCTATAATGGTGTGTGCCTGGATGGCTCAATGATAAGCGTGGCAGTTAAGAGAGGTGAAATACATTTAAACTGTATTGATTCTGTATTGAATCTTTCAAAAAACAAAACAAAACAATAACAAAGACTTGACAGCCAGTTTTATTTTCATTACAAAATGATTAATGAACATATTTTTGTTCCTTTTTTCTCTTATTTATTCCAGTTGTGATACATCAAGGCAATTTTATCTCAAGAGAATTATACACAACAGAACAACAATATTAGAAATACAGAAAAAATAAAGGCTAATTGCTATGACTTTGTTTTACATGTAGTCACATTAAAACATTAAGTTGGGCACTTTAACTTACACCCAAAGAGCCACTAAACTGCAGCTGGAGCAGTTTAGGGAATGCTGTTTATAAAACTAATACCTACATACGGCTGATAGCTTATCACTTTTCGCCTACATGTGAAAGTACTTCACTTTTATCCATCTGAGTCTCTGTGTACTGTTTATACAAAAATGCACTCTGGTTTTAATGACTATGTGAGGTGAAAGGAATCAGAATATATCCATCTAAATGTGTGGCATAAAACCACATTTCCCACAATTCACCAATACAGGAGCTAACTTTAGCACCGTCATGTGAACTGAGACGACAGTGACAAGTGATCTGTCATATTCAATGTAGCCAGCTGTGGTTGGAAAGCCGAGTGATGAAAAGTGGTTTTTGATGATAATGAGTGACAACAAGAGGCCTCGCAAAGACCTAATCAGTGACAAAGTGCTGTCCAAGTCACAACGTCACAGCACTTACAGGGTAAAAATGGCAAATGGACAGCGATATATGACCAACCAGTCAGAGCGGTTAAGGAAGCCAAACTGTCTCTGGACACATTTGTTACTTATTAAATGTTTTTTACATGTTCCCAGTTTTTGTATATTCAGATAATTACAATCTTTTTCCGTCTTCAATCATTTTCAGTCCGGTCCTTGTACCTGATCATTTTCAGACTAAAGTGTTTATATCTGTTACACCACTTTGACCTACTGACCTGTCAGTCATTCAAACATAAAAAAGCACCTAACTCAAGGGATCAACCAGTGTCTATCTACACACAGCAGACAATTTAGCTTTGTTACTAGCAGCCTGTCACAAAGACATACAATTTGTTTCAGTTTCTTTAGTTGAATCTACAAAATAATCCTCAATGCTACACCAATGTGATTTACAAAGAGCTATTATATATAGTTACAATATATCCAGCTACGCAAAATAACACATGAACCGAACTGAAAATCAGTGGCAGCACGTCTTATGGAGTGATGAAACCAGAGAGGTACAATGATGAGTATCTACAGCCATCTGTGAAAGATGACTGAGGCACTGTCATGGTTTGGGGCCGTATTTCAGTCGCTGGCTTTGGGGATCTTGTCAAAATTGATGGAATTAGGAACACGGAAAAGACCAGCAATGATATTTTTCAGTATATGACTTTGTCCACAAAAACACTGTCCATGAAGTAATAACACTCAGTGGAACACTATCAGTCATGGATTAGTCAATGAAGCAGTGTTGGATCATTTTGACAGAAAACGGAAAAAACAAAAGACAGCCAACATCCAAAGAAGAGCTTCAAGAAACCTGGAGAACTGTTTCTGAAGTAAGAACTCTTGCCTAAGAGAGTTCAGACTGTGTTGAAGAATAAAAGTGGCCAAACACTGACTTTCAAGCTTGTGAGAATTGTGCAAACTTTTTTTTTTATAGTGTATATCTATACATTTCAATAAATCACTGCACCTATTTCTCATTTTCCTAGCAAAATGTAAAGAAATGACTGGGTGCCTCAACACACTTGAGGCACCAGAGTTTAAGACATGAGGGACAACTCTGAGGTTAACCTTTCAGCATGTGTCCCCAAACTTCTACGTGCAGATTTGAAACCAGAGCAGTATATTTAATCATGCATGCAGTCATGAGAAAACTAAGAGCGTCTCTAGTTTTACAGGGATAAATGGAACAGGCATGTGGTTTAGCCTTTGTAGAAATCTCCCTGGATGGAAAATGTAATGGCACCACAACTTCTCCGTATCAATATCACCATTAAGTTTTGTGACACAATAATGTAGTGAAACAAAGACAACCATATGCATCCATACCATTTGCGAAATACCCAAGTAATACTGTGCTAAGTAAGAAGCAACTCCCTTTCCAAGCGATCAGTTTTCAGAAAATTCTCCCAGTGCAGCTGAGAATGTCTCTGTGGAGCCGAGCATTCCCGTAAAGACGGGAATGCTTATTTTGCAGAGGATTTAAGACGACATGTGTGAAGCCATTAAGTAGACTTAGACTCTTAATTAAATTCATTCTGTTGCTCTACCTTTGACCTCATTACAGCGAGACCTCTGCACTCAGATGTGAGCCGGCTATAGTATGCGACAAGTAAGCGCTCACAAATTCATTCGCTGCCACATGTGGCACACACACATGCACACTGAAGGTCCAATGTGCTTACAGCCGTTGCATGAGAAGAACGTATCTATTTCAGCAGATCTCTTTGACTGTGTGCACCCCAGCTAGCACAAATAGCAAACACAAACACAGAGGGCATTAGTGCTAATCGTGGTTTGGACTGAAGCTGTTTAAGATATCTTTTTAAATTATTTGTGACTATCTGGGATTCAACGGATTAACGTTTTCCCCCCAATTTTTCCCCCCAACTCACACAGCCACGGAAGGCTTTGTATTTTTCCCAAGTGAAGAACAGTTGCTGCCTAATTAAAGGTCATAAAGGTATAGCAGGAGAGTTTTTTAAGCACTGAAGCTGCTCAGCTTACAAATCCAGGTCATTCATAAACACATGCACACAAAAATGTTAAGAGACTACAGGCACTTTCATCTAAAAAGACTTCAAAAAGGGATGAACTCACAGTTTAGATGCTGGTGCCCTTGTGGCTAGAAGTTATAATCAGTCATCAACATTTGGCCGGAGACCCAAAGAACATATGACCTCATAAAACGAGCTTAAAAAAGGAATGAGCCTGCAACGATCACTGACAACAGCTTGTAAATTCCTTTGTTCGTGGCAGGACGGCGCTTGCATTATTTTATTGTTGAACTAAATTTATACTGTGACACACAACAGCACGATCACTATCTCTCAGTGTTACTGGTATGTACGGGACATAAAAAGATGTCTTTTAAATAGCCAAAAGCAGAGGCAAGTTTATAAACAGCTTAATGTTTTATAGACCTGAATGACACTAACACCATTGGTGGAAGCTGCATGGGGTCTGAGGTCTAAACCTGAGAAGCTTTAAACAGCTGTGATCCAGAGAGTGTTTGTGAACATTTTATAGACCTGAGGAGCCCCTAAAGTGCCTGGCAGTGAGTAAGTGTCAAGCCTTGACTTAATTAAATGGTGCTGCTTATTGTAATTGTACAAACAAATACAAAGTAAATACAAACTGACTAAAACTGCACTTAACTTGCACCTATGTGCTAAGTGTACTTTTCCAAATTCTGTCCAAGTGAAAATTGATTTGGATACGCACACGTACCACCAGAAATATGAATAACACCTTTCATCATCTTTACTAATAAACTGAACGAGCATCATTAGTAACGGTAGTAATTCTGAATATTAATCAGCAAAATTTCTTCATACACTTAATGAATCATGAGAATTTGACCTTCAGGAGTCTGTCAACCTCATAGCGGGCACAAGCAGCTAGCCACAACTGAAAAGGCATAGATCAGGCCATAACATTAAAGTCATGAAAAATGTTCCCCATGTTGTATTTATAAGCAATCTCTGGGAAAGGAAACGCAAAATAATGCTGAATATTTAGCAAAAATGAATACCTGAATCTTTCAAATTACTACAAGAGACCGCTCCTGATTTGTCAGCAATTCAGGTTAAGCTAAAGACTGAAAAGTTGTGCTGATCACAGCAATCTATTAAAACAGCATTCACCCACCTGAAGCATGCTACACGCCTGACCTTCAGGTAGGATCATAGGTCACTTTGGTGAAATTTGGTTCCACAGAGTCTTAGTGTGGGCATCCAGCAGCAAGCCAGCAGTGGTAAAGGTCTGTCTGACTGCCTGCCAGGCCAACTGGTGCCATGTAAATAAACACACTCCAAGAAAAACCCTGACAGGAAAAACCTCTCGGTATTTGTATCCATAATTATTACTTGTATATTCAAACATAACTGAAGTAAAGACTCACGCAGATTTCGACAAAATGCTAAGAAATCTGAAAAATCTTCAAAAGTCAAAAGAATTACTTTATTCAAGCTGGTGATTTGGGCAGGTGTAACAGGTTTTGCTAACTAGTAACTTAGTTACTACCTAATGCAATCTAGGTTTTTTTTAAGCACTTTTAAAGCCACAACTGATTTAGTCTAATTGAGGGTAATTGGGTTCAGGGTCCTAACTAGCAGTTATTATCTTTTGCCTGGTAATGCGGAAACGAGTTGGTGAGAACCGCCATGGGATGTCAACATCAGATGCAGACACGGTTGTGCAGCGCGCAATGTGTTTTTATGCATTTTTCACAGTGCTCTGCCCACTGTCCTCTCACCAGCCTCACTCACCACTTCTCCTCTCTGCTCCCACTGTGCTACTACATAAATAGGGGAGGCTGATTAGACAATATTTAACAGGTGTTCCTCCACATAGCACTGCACACTGAACCACCTGCCTCCTCCAACAGTACAAGTTTTTCTAAATCAACACAAGCTTATGATCTGCACTTTCTTTAAGTTTCAGCTCTGCAACCATAATCCCTTCAAAAGCCAAAGATTTTAGTTTCCTAGACAACACGTTCTCACTCCCAACTCGTCAAATGTGTGGCTCCCTCTGCTGCACTTATGGACGCGCAGGGTACCCCCCTCGCGTCGGGAATTGACGTGAAGGGTCCTCCGATTGAAGAGATTGCCGCGGAAGAGCCTGTTGTCCGTATATTTATATATTTCCGAAATCACTTTGTAGTGACGTATACTGAACACAATAAATTATATAATGTAAACAACTACCTGAAAAACAGGTAGAACGATACTTTTGTATGGTTTATTGCATTTATGGAGGGAGTGATGTATGCTGGGTAATGGCACAGCTAGCTACTGGGTGACTTTAATCACCCGCTTCGGCTGTTATCAGTCCATACAATGAGCGTTATTAGCAGAAATCAGTCCCATAGATATGGGCCATCTCCTGCTAGATTGTTCAGAAGGTTGTTCTCATCCATCCAGATGGAGGATCACTAACAGGAGCGTGGAAGACTCCAGAATCCACTCTGGCTGCAATCCGGTGGATACAGCAGTGTGTACAGGTAAGACCATTTAAACGGACAGCATTTATAGAATGACTGTTAAAAGTCAGCGAGTGTCAATAATGTTAATGTGGGTTAGTAATACACCGAGTGCTAATATAACAGCTTTAAGATGCATTTGTAGATATTATTACGTGTTTTACCGTCTTTATGGTGCTAGCTTAAAGTTACGGTGTAAACGTTAGCTTATATTGGAGTAAAGCTGTTACTGGTTAAACGATGTTAGCACAGAAATATTAGCTTCTGTCATGACTGATGAAGTTACTAGTTAATAAAGTTTCCAGTAAAGTGTTTAATCGCAGCCACAGACTGACAGCAAATATCTCGATTAGCTTCAGTGCATCTGTAATAAATATGTGCAAGTTTCAGTGCTTCGTTTAAACTGTATGATACTTATACTGACCCAGGGTCAGTGTAAAATACAATCCTAGCTGTGTGAACAAAGCCTGGCTCCTTTAATCCTGCATGACAAACCTCAGGATGCAGGTTATTATTACTCTTTCCTGCTGGCACACCTGTCACACCTGAGAGTCAGCTAGAAACTTACAGTGTAGTGTGCATCATGCAAAGACTGCCAGACTCTGTAATACTGTAAATGATCAGTGACTCAAGTTAACACTTCTGCCATCAGCTTTGTCTTCTGGTTTGAAGACAATAAACCACAAAAAAGATGATTTAGTCACTTTGTCTGCGTCATGCAGCTCGAATGTGTCGTGTAACGATGTTGAATAGCCGTCGTTATCCCTCTGCTGCATCAGTAGGATTGTACTGTACAGCATCTCATTGATATGTGAGGAATGCTAATGTAACACGATAACAGACTTACATCATTAAAACATAAAGGGCAGGAGATATTAAGATATTTTTATATTTATATTACATTTTATAGCTGACGGATATTACTAAATAGATAGAATTTACTAAATAGCTGGATGAACATGAAAAATATGTCTATAATAACAAATGACCATGAGAGCCAGTAGAATTAATTCAGCTGGACACTCAAACGACGTCCTTAAATGCTCTTTAAGTGGCAGAACAGATAAACAAACAGTTAATTGCTTACTTGAGATGAAATCTGCTCAGCTACTTTGAAAACAGCTTCTAACTGGTTCCTCCTTTAACAGGATGACTGCTCAGGGGTAAGGCCATCATGCAGTCCAGCAACCTTTATGGTTCTGCTTTGATTCACCAGGAACTATTAGGGAAACCTTCCAGCGCCTCCTGTGAAAGACACAGGCATAAACACACAAACATTTATTAACATGTTCCACAGTCTTCCAGTTTGATTTTCTCATCCTGTGGACAACAACGTACATGGATGCAGGTTTATTGTTAACTTTTGTAAGGTTTATTTAGTGAACATATCCAGCTGCAGCTCCACTGTGATCCTGAGCTGGATAAGCACTTAAGAAAATGTGTCAATAAATGGACATACATCAGCTTACTATATTTATCCAAACAGACGGGACCAATAATGCTTCACTGAGTTAGAGACTTTAATGTCTCTTCTATGTAAGAATGTCTCGTGCTGATAGACCTGCAAACTTGACAACAAAGGTTTTTCAGACTGCATGTAGCTGTCCTCTATGTCAGCTCACACATTTACATTTATGTCACACTTATTTCTGCTTTCCCATTTTATAATTATTACTTACATTTTGATTAGATACCTTGAGTTTGTAAATGATCAGATTACATAATTGGAATACAATGTATCCAATTCAGGATTGCGGGAGGATGAAGCCTATCCCAGCTGATACAGGACAAAGACAGGCTGCCAGTTTATTGCAGGGCTAACACGATATGTGTAACAGAAAATCCACTTAAATGTTTGATATTTCTTATAATAATCATAATTATTAAATATATATGAGTCACTTAGATAAATTAAAAATGTTGTTGTTTGGCTTTTTTTTTTTTTTTTTTGTATTTTATTTGTTCCTGAGTAAATCGGTTTGGCTGAGATTAAAGTTATAGTTTTTACACAGCTGAATAAATGTCAAGCAGACAGCTGATTATCAGAAGTGTGAGATGCTGGAGAATATACTCCGGTGTCCTGTTATATTTTAGATAGCAAGGAGTTTATTAAACTTTACCGAAACAATCTGCAAATTTCATTAAAATTGAATAAACTATCATCTTGTCTTTATTTTTAGTTAGCACCTTAAAAGCTTAAAGCTGTAAGCTAATGATAGTTATATAAGAGCAGATGCTGCTGGTGCAATAAGCTGTAGTTTTACGTCCAGTGATGGTTGCTGCATTTTATTTTTGAAGGACTTTTTGTTTATTTTGGATGATGATGATGATCTGATTAGTCGACTAATCGCATAAATAATCGGTGACTAGTCGACTATCAAAATAATCGTTTGTGGCAGCCCTACAGTCATGACAGAAGCTAATATTTCTGTGCTAACGTCGTTTAACCAGTAACAGCTTTACTCCAATATAAGCTAACGTTTACACCGTAACTTTAAGCTAGCACCATAAAGACGGTAAAACACGTAATAATATCTACAAATGCATCTTAAAGCTGTTATATTAGCACTCGGTGTATTACTAACCCACATTAACATTATTGACACTTGCTGACTTTTAACAGTCATTCTATAAATGCTGTCCGTTTAAATGGTCTTACCTGTACACACTGCTGTATCCACCGGATTGCAGCCAGAGTGGATTCTGGAGTCTTCCACGCTCCTTTGTTCTTTTTACCATATTTTGCATCAGGATGCATTATGTTGCAGGCTGTGAAGACTGTTAAATTCATCTGAACCAGAGTATTACATCAGTACTACAGCTTTCTTACTGATGAAGGCAACAGGTGGAAGAGTTACTGATTAGGCAGATGGTCAATGTCTCACACTGGCTTTGGAATTACAAATAATGTATCAATGTTCATTTTAATTGGATGAAAATGATTAAATTATATTGAAAAACTGATAAATATAATCATTTAATAATTCATTGAATGTTTAGAATATACTTGTACTTAAACAGATTTGACTTTTTAAAATTAATACTATTATGCAGTTATTTTCCTTGTGCAACCCACTTGAGGCACCGCTGGACATGTAGCAGCAGTCACCATTTAAATTCCTTTGCTGGCTCAACATCCCATCCTTTGAGTGAGTGGCAGCTGTTGTCTGATGACTTAAAAAATCTAAAGCTGCCTTGTCACTAACAAAACCATCTCTCTTTTTTTGTTATTGCTGAGTGAGAGATATATTATCCCGCGTTTAGGATTTCACATTTTGCCAACAGTGTGCTTTGTTTATTCGCTTCAGTTAACATCAGGGGCAGATCCCAGGTTACCCTGTTAACCCCACCACCAACCTTATACGGCAAACCTGTGACTTTATATAACAAGTGCCAGTCTAATTATAATCTTGGCCAAAATGTTCAAAAGCAAAGTTATCCAGAGTATAAGTACAAACCTTTGGGGTTTTCGAGGTGTGGCTGCACCTGTAACAATACATTAGCCATTAGCCATGTAGCTAATTAGTCATGTAGCACACATGCGCAAAGTTACAGGCATGAAACTAAAGCCTGATACAGTGTTAGGTTAGTTGTTCAAACGACTATATGGGCCTGAACATAAGCTCTTTTTTTCCTTACCTTCTCGTTTGCAGAGAAACAGGTAAAGGCGCATGCGCACACCTGTGTGAAAGTCCATCAGATCCGTCCCTGCTTGCTGAGTAGCTGTTCAAGTTGATTGTTGCAGAACAAAAATCAACATAAGTTACCCGTGGTTAAGATCAAGGAAGTCAGCTACCCATTTCAAATCATCAGCTAACATAAAAAAAAATATTAATAAAATAAAAAAAATTAAATGTTTTGAAAAAAAGAAGAAGCAGTACATTTAGTAAATTTATAAAATAAAATATTTAAAAAAAGTTGGATGTGGCTGCATTTACAACATTAGGAAAATTGGGAAATTTGGGTTTACATAGTAGCTCCTTAGAATTATAGCATGTTTACATACCTATCTAATACATACATATATTAGAAAGGTATGTAGGAGATTTCACTAGTATTTGTGTTTTATTTATTCTAAACTTGTAAACTTACTCAGAGATATTTAATTAACTCAATGTGCCAAATGAGGTGTTGTAGCTGGTAGCTATATTATCTGCACTTTATCCCAAGATCCATCCAAAAAATCCATTTGCAGAGTTACCGCATTACAAATGTTGGTCCAGGACTTCCATAACTTAGGATTTTGTGAATGTACACAAAGCCAGATTTATTTTTACAATTTGTAGCAGGATATACTCACTGTGCTTACTGGGATCTAATAAATTAGTTTTCTTTTCTCCTTCGGAGAGCAAAAGTCTCTAACCCTTCTGCAATTCATCTCTCACCACAACGTCCAGGGGCTTCAGGTCAGGCTTTGGATCAGTTACATGTTTATGTAGGACCTTTAACACAGACCACAATCACATGTCTGTGATGGGAAAAACAGTGAGACAAATAGACAGATGACAGACTGACTGATCAGCTGACAGGCGCTTAAAACAGACGGATGACTTTGGAGCGGCCGGGAGGAATAAGCAGTCAGAGTGTTGGGCCTACATGGCAGATGGACCACCATGAAGTGCAAGGACAGAGCCAATCTTTTCACATGGTTCCCCCCTCCTCCTCTCTCCACTGCAGTTAATAAGCACCTGTTACACAACAAATTAACTTGACTGAAAAAATACCCGGACAGCTTTATGCCTTTTCTATGATAAGGAGCTTGATTATGGGAGCTGGTATTATCTGTCTATTACTGTACTCCATATTTTGATAGCAGGGAGCAGAGGGGTGAGCAGATGGCTTGAAAGGATATGGTGTTTATTGTTTGACTATGAGAAGAAGCTTGATGCCGGGCGAGAGGTGGTGCTGGTCTGATGATTAATCTGTTAATTAAAAATGAAATTCAAAGCTGCACAAAGTTTTTGGCTTATAAACATGTCAGTATTTTATATGAATAAAGTTGACATCAGCAGATTCATGCATCTGGCTATTCATGCTGGCTCATTTATTAATCCAACCATCCATTTTCTTCCGCAGCATTTTCTTGGGCAGCAGCCCAAGCAGAGAAGCCCAGACCTCCCTCTCCCCAGCCACCTCCGCCAGCTTATCCGGGGGAACACCAAGGCGTTCCCAGGCCAGCCAAGAGATATAATCTCTCCAGCGTGTCCTGGGTCTGCCCTGGGGCCTCCTCCCGGTTGGACATGCCTGGAAAACCTCGCCCAGGAGGCGCCCAGGAGGCATCCTTGTCAGATGCCCGATCGAACCACCTCAACTGGCTCCTTTCAATGTGGAGGAGCAGCGGCTCTACTCTGAGCCCCTCCCGGATGGCCGAACTTCTCACCCTATCACTAAGGGAGAGGCCGCCCTTTGGAGGAAACCCATTTCCATCGCTTGTATTCGCGATCTCGTTCTTTTGGTCACTACCCACAGCTCGTGACCATAGGTGAGGATGGGGGCGTAGACTGACCGGTAAATTGAGAGCTTTACTTTTACATTCAGCTCTCTCTTCACCAGGCTCCGCATCACTGCAGCCGCTGTACCAATCCGTCTGTCGATCTCCCGCTCCCTTCTCCCATCACTCATGAACCACTCCCCGAGATACTTAAACTCCTCCACTTGGGGCAGGCTCTCGTCCCTGACCCAGAGTGGCGTGAGAGAATCCTGCAAATAAACCAAGTAAAGCTTAATGAGGATGGGATGGATTTGAATTTTACTTGCTGTCTTTGCTGTTTACACCTGTGTGAGAGGAGAGCAGATCATGCTTTTCTATTGGTGGAATGAGAACGTCAGTGTGGGTAGGTACGTGTGACGCTTTTTGACGTATGTCAGCTGACGTGGTGACAGAGAGCATGCAGAGTTGTTAATATGTGACACATCTGCATCCACGGGGTGAGGGGGGACAGGCGGATGAGCTGTGCTGACAATGAGGTGAGGTATAAGCAGGTGTTTTTATTACAGCTGTGGACATTTAAGAGGGAATAACTGTTCTGGATGAGGTGGGATAAATGGTTGTTATTTTCCAATTGTTTATGCCAAGAGTGTGAATTAGATTTAGAGGCACTGGCTCTTAAATACAGAAAACCTGTCATGGCTGGAGAAAGTCAAAATTTATTCCTGTTTGATTTCTCTTAGCAGTCACCCCCACACACCAACTTCAGGCCAGAAATATATTTCTGTTTTAGATCACGACTAACAACAGAAGTGGAGTCATGAAGTGGAGGACAAAGCTCCTGGTGCTCTGCTTTCAAAGGGGAAAGCACTCTGACGTAAGATACCATGCGAGTGCTGGCGAACGCCGTGGACCGAGATGCTCTGGAGGTCTGCAGTATTACAAGAGGGATCTAAGACTTGATCTCAAGAGGTCACAACCTTTTAAATGCGCTGCCAGAGCAAGGTGATGTTACACTGGAATGGCAGCCATGCATGGGTGACATGCGGGAGCTCCCCTGGCACAAAGTAATTCAGGATCATTGCTATCAAAAAGAAAATATAACACAGGTGTAAGGGCTGTGTAATGTGTGCCAGACACCGACCTTGTTGCTACAGTTGCTGACCACATGTCTACTGTGCCCTGTGTCTGAATCTACAGCGGCCGTGGATTAGGTTTCCTTCTCAAGTTAGATTAATTTGGTGTTGAAATTAAGGATTAGACACAGACAAGTGTTGTGACGGAACACAATCGGGTGTGAGAATATACACGGGCTTTTCTTTTTGTAAATACATCTCTCTTCTTTCATGAATGTAGCTTTTCAAAGATGTTTTAAGATCAAATCTATCAGTTTACATTGCCAGTATACAGTGCTTATCACATTTATTAGACCAAGATCTAATCTAAGGTTTATGACACAGCTGTAGCTTCAAGGTATCCATCAGGTACAAAATCACATTTTTAATACTACTAAAACACATTTATTTTTATTAAGTGGCCAAATAGTCATTTACTTGGATTTCAGAAACAGTTTTTAATGGTTGAACATTGAACCTGCACACAAATTAATCAAGTCTAAAGTTCGGTATAAAACATGAAATTATTATTTGCATTAATTATTATCCATGTATATTTTTCAATATATTTTTAAACATTTTTGCTTTGTTTTAATCACAGGTGGACTAATAAATATATTGAGCACGGTAAAACCAAACATAATTGCTCTAAAATATTTTTGTTGAGATAATTTGATTAGTTTGGCTGTACACACACACTTGTGTTCTGATGAAAATGTGAAGAAACTAAATGTAAAAGTAACATATATCATAAATATGTTACTTTACCACCAATGGACTTTGCTGTAAAAAAAAAAAAAAAAATCAATTAAAGAGCACCACCTAGTGGTGGCAGTCTCATGAAGCGGAGATGACGTGTTTATTTATTTTATTTTATTTTTTTTCACCTTTTATTATTTTCTATTTTCTTATTACATAAAAAGGAACACAAACATTTAAAAAAAGAAAGCTTTGAAACAAGGTACAACATATGAGGAGTTCAATCCCAAACAAAGACTCCATGAAGGAAATTTAAGATTAATAACATCTTGGCTTCCTAGAAAACAGCGACTGACCGAGTACTGAACCCAAGTGGACACGGTCAGGTTTCACAAACATTCTTGTTAGGAGGATGTGTTGGTTCCCAAATGGGTATCTGTTGTTTTGGAATTAAACTTCATATATTGAAATGACCTCAAGACCAGAATTGACAGAATACAAGCATAAAAAGGGAACCACAAGCTTTGAACATTTTAAGCCAAGTGGCTTTTGTGACAGAAGTAATATTTCATGAGTACAAAGAGTATACATTACAGAAACCAGAGTAAGAATGAACACATCCAGATGAGCCTAAGGCCCCCAAAGATTCATCCAAGTCATATCAAAACACTCAACTGTACACAAGAGGAAAGATCCTGAAGGGTTACATCTCTGGTGCTTTTATCATTGGATGACAGATTACCAAAATTCGGCTAAAATAAATCATCGCAGTAACACAAACAGTGCTCCCTTCAGAACCTTTTTTTTTTTCAGTGTAAAATAACTACACCTCTCTTAACTGTCATCTATAATGAGGCTGATTCACATCAAGTCCGTCAGCTTAAAGATTATCAACATAGCCGCATTTTGTCCTCCAGATTTTTCGTATCAGCCTTTGAAGATTTAACTCTAAATATGAGTAATGGTCAGTTGGGGTTTCTGGGCATGAATTAAATTACATCTTAATCACAAGGACGTCACAAGAAGCTGAGACTTCCTGTGTTGTTTATGTTTAACACGACTATAAAAAGGTTTTTGGACTGAGTGGGATATGTCTGTGTTTGGGCCCTGTTTTGGAGGCCTTTGAGGTTTGCAGTGCGCTGTAGAGATGGAGGAAGAGGGGCTGGAGGTGGGGGCCGAGAGGACGATAAAGAGCAGGAGACTCTTAACCATGGGTGGTGTCATCCTCCACAAAGTCTTTGGCCTGCTCCGCTGTGATCACGTCGATGTGACTCACCTAAAAAACACAGAGACGGTTAATGACTGATCAATGCTGCACCGACTGAGCACTAATCGTTTTTCTTAAGAGACAGACACAAAAGAAATTACTATCACTTTTCTGACGGAGAACAAAGACACAAATGAACTTTGAATGCTATTGATTTAAGACAAATGGAGTTTGAACAGAATGCAAAATTATGTTTACAACACTGTCACCACCACTGCATTTTCTCCCTTGAATCCTAAAGCTAAAGTGAAGAAAATAGTTGTTTTTCCCCCCCACTGACTTTAGTAGGCTGGGCTGTGTGAGAACAAATGAGCAGCCTCTCTTAAGACTTATTTTTCTTGCTATTGTTGTAAAAAAATAAATAAAATAAAATCACCACCTACTATTGGGAGAAAAAAAAAGTCAAATGCATTTGAATTCTCAGAAACATCATCACGCTGTAAACGATCACCGATGATTGTGAGAAAACTTGCTCAGGTACATTTAAAACTTGTTAATCCCGGAGCATAGTCTGACTCTCAGTAGATATACAGAGACTCGAAGGAAGAGGCCTCACCTTGTTTCTGAATTTGACACCATAGAACTTGTCGGCAGATTCGAGCAGCTCAGGTCTGAAGGTGGTGGTGATGAACTGGGCGTGGCCAGCCAGCTCAACAATCATATCTGTAATAAGAAGGTTGGTTTGCTTTGAATAAAGTTTCCAATATTTCAGCAACTGTCATTTTAACTTTCTTTTGGTCAGTAAATATTTTCTCCAAACCATGCATCGCACCAGGTCTCACTACAGTTTCATAAGCCTTCCCTTTCACCCCTGATGCTCATCTCCTACTTCTACTAGCTTTCATTTGTTTTCTCTCCAGGCTATCGTCCACCTTCTACCTACTCTTACTACAGAGGAGACTGCGATCAATGATGAGAGGTATTTTTATTAATCAACCCTACTAAGCCATAGGGATTAAATTGCCATCATTTAATCTGTGTAGACACATAACTCATCGTTACCTGAGACAGCCTTTCTGTGCTGTGCGTCCAGGGCCTGGTCGATCTCATCAAACAGGTAGAAAGGAGCAGGGTCACACTTCTGGATGGCAAATATCAGAGCCAAAGCCACCAGAGACTTCTGACCTCCAGACAGCTGCTGCATCTCTCTCATCTCGCCCTGCTTCCCGGTGAAGGACACCTACGCAGGACGTGCATCAAATTAGACCATCAAACTTTACTTGAAACAAAAACAGAGAAATCAATTTCTTTACTGTAAGAACTTTATTATAAGAGTCTCTGATTCATGAAGTTAAACAAATCCTCTGCAATGTTACAACAGCTCTGATAATGATAAAGATAAATTTAGCCCTAAGAGGACTGCGCATTACTCATTGCATGACCAATCTCACCTTGGTTCTTTCTCTGTGTGGGAGGACCAGAAATCATAACAGTCCAGAAATACACATTCACATGTTTCCAAACAAAGACTCAAGGAAACTCAATATACTGAGGGTACTCAAGAAGCACAATTCTACCTCAGAAATGATAAAACTTTATATAATGGGAAAAACTAAAGAGCTGAAGCATTTTGCTTACTTATAGCATCTTCTTCTTATTTGATTATCTTCCATTCATTTTTTAAAAAAAGCTGATTTATAAATGGTAATCAGTAAAGCCCGTCAACTAACAGCAGATAAAACAACTGAACTGAAAAAGACTCCCACCCTGATGCCGACTCCAGTGAACTGGTCCACGGAGGGAACGCTACTCTGTGAACCGGAGCCCCTCTCGCTGTCAGCACCCCCCTCTCCTTCATCCTGAGACTGGCTTCCTTCAGCATCACCTTTCTTCATCACCAGCGTAGCTTTGCCACCCGGCACCAGTTTCTGGAAAACCTCACTGAAGTTCTTCGACACCTGAGAGGAGCAGAAGGTAAGAAGAGATAGAAAGTGAATTTTAGTCACATTTTGATGAATTTTTCACATTCTGAGAAAATGCTTTAAATTAGTGTTGAACTTCTTCAGGGATAAACCTCTTGCCATCTTCTAGGTTTCACCTCAGTCGAAGTGAGGTCACCACACTGGACCACTCAACCATGTTTGTAGCTTCTGAAGCATTTTTAATGTAGCTTTTGTGTAACTGGGTGTACTAACAGTCTGCCCAAGAAAGATTTGCTCCAGTTTTGGGTGTGTGAAATTATAGTGTGTTATTAGTGTCTTACCAGGAATTTACAATCCTACGATTTACGTATGAAGTGTGCTAGCTTTGGCTGGTAAGTTAGCACTGCTTATCCAAATAAGATCACTTCTGCTTTCCCCAAAAAATGTGGGTGATTTACATACAGGTCTAAGGTAAAAACCATGGACTTGTATCACTGAAGATTTTAATCAGAGTCTGAGCTGCAATGTACCTGTTTGAAGGTGAGCTGAATGGCCTCGTACTTGCGCAGCTCCAAGACATTCATAAGCTCCATGATGGATTTGTAGCCACGGTCCAGCTCATCCTGACGCTTGATTAGCTTTTCCTTCTGCTCGGAGAAGTTGACAAACTGGTCTAGAGCCTTTTTGTTGACATGGCTGTACTTCTTCAGCTCAGTGTTGCACTGCTCCAGTTTTCTGAACAACTGTTGGAGGAGAGGAAAAAAAGTGGAATACAATACCTCATTAGTTCCAGGCAAGATCAGATCTGCTTTAAATCAGTATCATTTTAAATTACGCCTCAAAACATGCTCTCTTTCAAAATTATAATTTAGATTGCTTGTGCATTCATCCATCCATCTTTCAGAAAACAATACTTTTTGTGTCTGTGAAGGTTCTCAGTCATCCAGGTCATCGTAGTCAAAGGAGCTCGCAAAAGAAAAGCGTCTGGACTTCTTTAAGTTGCTTGAAGACGTTTCACCTCTCATCAAGAAGCTTCTCGGATGAGAGGTGAAACGTCTTCAAGCAACTTAAAGAAGTCCAGATGCTTTTCTTTTGCAAGCTCCTTTGAATACTTTTTGTGAAATAACAGTATATTAAGTGATGCACACAGAAAGCCACCAATGTAAAAAATAATAATAATAAAAAATGCATACATGCGTGTTTTAATTTTTATGTTTTTAAAACCTGAACTCACTAATTTGGCAATTTTGCTTTGATGTTACAACTACACTTTCAGGAAATATTGCTCAGTACTTTTATATTTTCAGATTATTTTTCCACTCAAGGACAGGTTTCATAATGCTAGAAAATGAGTTTCACATGTTTAACTAAACATACATTCATTATGCATTTCATGGATGCGTTTTGCACCTTTTATTCATATCTGAAAGAGGACACGGCCTGATCAATTAAGATCTAGTTTAGTCTAGCCTGAAAGTGTCTCACTGTCTCTCCAAACTCTCAAACTATAAATTCATCTCTTTGAATCACTAATGACCAAGTGCCATTATTACATGGCTCTCTCAAACACTTCTGCAATCAATGGCACCATCATGCCCCCAAGCAGTGTCCTGTGGAGAAAGATTAACTATATGGAGTGTTTATGAGCAAGCGAGCCTATTTTCGGCATTGTTGAGGAGGGGGGCTTACACAAGCACACACGCATAGACACACACATAGTGTGCGCACTCAGACACTTATGAAAGAAGCAGCCAAGTCCACTCAACACACAGTCTTTACCCCCAGTGTCTAGTGAGTCACTAGTGAGTGGGTGGGATGTGATGGCCTTGGGCTTTATTCCTAAAGAGACCTGGCTCTGGCTGCATGTGTATGTGCAGATATTTCTAAATGGATTTGGGGGACAAAATGCACATAAAGACTGACCTCAACCCAGCTATTTCATTATTGTTTGTGTTGCTGCTGTAATGGCTAACATGTGAAATAAAACTGTTCCTGTAAGATTGCGCTGCTTTGCAGGATACTGTCTTTCAGGTCACCAATTTACTCTCACTGATGCCAACAGCTTTTCAGGAGCAAGGCTCTCTACTCAGCTGAACCCCAGAACAAAGGTTATAAGCTAATGAACATTGGTGGGAATAGATTTTGGACCTAAAATAATCAGGCAGACAGTAATGTGATTCCAAGCTAGTGTTGTTCTGTGTCTGTTAAATGTGTGCTAAAGTAATGATTTGAATGTATTTTGTACAATCACCAATTCAACTTCATAAAGTAATGAATAATATGTCAGTGTGTTCAATGACTCGAGTGATCCACAGTGGGTGTGTGGATGTTTTGTGATTTACTCTTTCTGATCCTATGCATGTAACTTGCCAAGGGACTGCCGATTCATATTAGCTTTATGAATTTGAATTTTGAATTTATTTATTTAAAGGGACAGTGCAGTTAAACATAGTTCAAGTGCATGAGACTGATGTACTGCACATAGGTTTATAGCTACTGCTATGCTAACTAAAGCTAACTAAGCTAACAGTTAATATTGTACATATTTCCTTCTTAAGTGAAACCAATTAAATTAAAATGAATAATTATTATCTTTACCAGTCTATCTATTCATATAAAGTCACTCTAAACAACACATGGAGGATGCCATCAACTGGCTCCTGCACCCAGCACACTCCCTCTTTGAAATAACTGCAAACACTGTGAGAATTATGCTCTTTGCTGTCTTTGTGTGGATGGTGTTTTGGGACGGGATCAATAGGATGTTACTTTGGGCATAACCCGGCTGGTATGAGCCCCTCTCCAAGAATTGAGAGGGTTTCATTGCATAACTGATGTACAGAAGTACAGCAGAGTGGTGGACAGTTTTATAGATGGTGTGAGCTAATCTACAGCTTGCCATCACTAATACTAAGCCACTGATTTTAGCCAATAGGAAACAGGTTCCTCCTATTCTCCTGGCAGCACCAAGGAGTTAGATTAAGAGGTGGCTGAGGACAACAGATACGCATAGACAGTGAATTGTGACTGGTCCAGGAACGCTGAAGTTGTCTTTAAGAAGGTCCAACAAGCTGATCAGGAAAGCTGGGCCAATTCTAGGAGTAGAACTTAAGACTCTGTGTCTGAGAGCAGGATGCTGAAGAAAGTCTTCAGCATCATGGAAAATCCATTCTACCCTGTGCATGCTTCCCTGACTGGTCACCAGAGCAAATACAGTAAAAGCCTCATTGCCCTGAGATGCAGGTCTGAGTGCTACAGAAGATATTTGTCTCACTGTGACTCTATAACTCCTCTCCATTGTGTATGGGAGGTGGGACTCTTACAAACACTTTAACACACGCACAACAGTGCTCTTTTAAATCACTCCATCTGTTCTTTCCAGGATAGATGGATTATTATAATCTCTGATTTTTCTCTCTCTATTATCACTTACCTCATCTGCTCATAGCATAGACATCATTATCACTGTGTCAGTTTCTGCCTATTTGCACTTCAACTCACATGCGAGATGCTGTACATATGTGTATTTCTACTCATACTAAAACTGCTTTTCTTTTTTGTGTATCTTGTTTTTCCAATAAACTGTGCCTTATTCTATGTTTAAAATGCATTTTATTCTGTTTTTGACACTTTCCCACTGAAACTTGTTAGTTTAAAGTGACTGAGCATGACTCCCAGCTCCCAGTGAAAATAAAAGCCCCCAGTGCTTTGTTTCCATTGAGCATGTAAAAGGCAGAACAATTTCCCCACTGAAAATAATAAATATCGTATTTTAATAAACTCCCACTGAAAAATAACACTGTACACTACATGTCTGAAAAGTGCTAGGGCTGGCTGATAAAAAAGAAAAGAAATTTTAAAGCCAGCGGCGAGCATATAACATCATTAAGCACTGTGTGTGAGTGTGTGTGTGGGTGGCAAGGCGTACCTGTTTGAGTGTGAGGGTCTGGTATTTCTCAAACGCCTCCTGAGGCAGCGAGCCAAGCTCTCGGATTTTCTTCATGCACTCCTCTTTCTTCTTAAGCAGCATGCCCTGTCTATTGGTCATTTTCTCCAGCTCCTTTGTGTCATGGTTGATGGCGTCATTCTGCTCCTTCTCTATGTTCTTCCATCGCTCCATGCTCTTTATGTGCTCCTTGATCTCCGCCTCAGTCTTGTCAATCAGAGAATCCAGATCTGGGAAAGACATTTGACGAGGTGATATGGGTTAGATTTTTATCTACACATAGTATACTGCCGAATTCCTGACTTTAAAAAAAGATGACTTTCTTTAATAGTTACTGCAATTTGCTTCGTCTGGGAAAAACAAAAACAAAAACAAAAAAAACAACAAAGATGGTAAGGGGAAGTTTTTTACCAACTTATTTTGGGTGGACTGTTTGAGCCTTTTATTGAATTAGATTTGAGTGGTTACTTTCTTTGATGATGTAACATTTTAAATGCTGCTGACATGTGCGGCACAACATGCATGCACTTTCAGATGAGTTTGCCAACAGTAGCCAATGCTAGCCAGTGTACTGGCAGTGTAAAACCCATCCACATCCACACACCTTTGCTGAATGTGGTTACACACTGAAAGCCTCGACTTTTCTTTCCTTGATCAAAGGAGAACGCACCAAGTTTGTAGCACTGCCACCTCCTTTGATTTCCAACTTGTCACAGACCAGAGAGAGAAAGGTGCTGCAAAGATCACGGCTGGAAAGATCTTTGAGATGTTGTAACTCACTAAAATACGAATAATTACTTAAACTGACTATTTTAAGTGCCATCTAGCGAAGGCCTGCAACTTTTAATTATTTTGTCGACCACTCTCGTATATCCTTAGTTTCAAGATGGCTCGTAAGACTTTGTGTCATCTTTGTTCAGCAGAAGCGATTACATCATTTGTCTTTAGAGCCTTTTCTCAACAACCTACAAAAAGGGAGACAATGTCTCTTACTTTCATTTAAATAAAGAAGAAATTAAGATTTTTCTTCTTTCTTTTTTGGAACAAAGGTAAAACTGACAATAGTCAAGAGTGGATGACTGAATATAGCGCCTACATAAGAAAAGGATGATGCTGTGAATGCCTTTAATTAGTTAGTGCCAATGATGAAATATGAATCCATGCAAATTAAGGGTATTCAGAAACAAGTGCTTTTTGACAACTGCATTTTATCACCTCTGAGTCACTGCACCACATTTATAGAACATTTATACAAATGTGCGACCAGGCAGTCTGTGCAAAAACATATTATTCAAATTGTGATTCGAAGGCATCACAGCCATTCTCACCATCTGCTGGCAGTACCAACTCAATGAAGGTATCCTACAGTTTTTCAATTTACACTCAAATGACAACAATAAATTGAGCCAGACAGGTAATAAATTAACTAAGCATAAGAGATAGAAGACTGGAACGATTTGATTTTTTTTCCTCTGCTTTCATTTTACCCGGAAATGTGCAGTAATGAGCACTACATAGCTACAGATTACACAGAGATACAGATATTTACCTATAGCCTATCTATAGATGAAAAAATAAGACTTAAAAGTCAACGTCAAAAGTTAAGGTATAATTTAAAGTCCAGCTGCAGCCTCTCCTCTCGAACACTAGAGCAGGCAGTGAACCTAGTTGTTAAAGTATTATTTACAGCTGTCAGCTATGCTTTAAGGGCAAAGCCTTTGTGACAGCAGAAGACCCAGATACTTGATCCACCCTTTATATTAGCTCAATGATGTTTAATAAAAAAAAATAACTGAATATTGTGTCCTATATAATTACTGTAAAAAAGGTTTTAACTGAGTCACATTATTTCATGTGTATTTTTAAAGCAAGTGTCCATGGCTTTTTGGGTTTATTTCATTTTCAAAAACCCTTCCTGCCCTGAAAAATAACATTTTCATTATTTTTCCTGGTCTTTAATGACAAAAATCAGTAATTTACTTTAAATACTAAAAACTCTTTAAAAATACTTTTCTTTGTGATCATAATAAAATTAAAACTTATTCCAAAACACATGCTTTCAGGCATTTTCTTTATAAATTCAAATTTAACTTCTGGACAACTGTAAGACAGACTTACATTTAATGAAAGCAAACAATTACAATAGAGGAGCAACCATTAAAAATACACCAACAGGATCCCCTGTAAGTGATTATGTCTAAAGTGAAACCTAATCTAACTTAAACCACTTTTAAGTAGGTATAAACTGTCCTGTTAGTAAAATAATACGTGAGCTTCTATATATGTGTCATAAATGTAGCCACAACCACAGCAGTGACTATTTTATCCCAACATATGAACAGTAGTACTGACAAACATATCAATAAATTAAAAACCACATACCTTCTGATCGAGCTAAAGTCTCTTTAACACGTTTGTTGATGCCGTCCAGCTCAGAGGTTGTGGCCGTGAGCACCGTGCCTCCCTCCGTCTCACGCAGCTCGTTTAGCTCCTGTGAAATACAAAGTGAGGGAACATCAAAATAGTAGAATAAATAAAAAGAGAGGGTCATTCAAACACCTCTCTACCTAGAAAATGAAAACATTATTTATAATTAAATCGGCTATATCCAAGAATTAATTTGTAACAGACCACAATTTAACAGCAGAAAACAAAGAATCAGAACTTAAAATAATCTGACTTTGTTAATATGAAAAGGGAAATAATTCAACAAACATACACATATAGATCATGTGACAAACATATTCTACAAGCAAAGTGCTTAAAGGGATGATGTACCTGCTCCACTTGGTCAAGACGTTTCCTTAAGTTCTCATTGAGATATGTTTCTACTCTGGTCATGATGCCCTCAAGCTTGATTCTCTCATTCAGCAACTGTCTGTTGTCCTGCAAGTGAATAAAGACATCGAAGCACAAAAGTTACTTATGTGATATTTTCACTATGTGTTGAAATACCAGTGATTTGATATTTGAATGGGTTTTTCTTGCTTTGTTTATCACATAAAAGAAATCTCTTGCATGAAATGGTGCTGTCAGAGTGACGGATGTGTGAGGAGTGATAGTCATTTATCTAAAAGCCAATTTTGCAGTTTCTGCCTTTATAAACATCCTGACAATCCTAAGATGAGAGCAACTTTAACTGTTCAGTCTACACAGAATACAATCTGCTAAAAATAAATAAATAAAAATTGTGTATACACTTATCTGCCTCAGCGACAGTTATCAGTGAATGTTATGTAAAGGAACAAGTCTTTGCCCACTTATGTCGAAGCAAATATCATATTAACCAAAACCCATGAAAACTAAACCAGGAGTTCTGTTGCAGGTAATATAATCTGACAACAGCAAACATAACAGAACCATATATGAAAGGCTTCATGTTGTGGGGGCGGAGTTGTTGCACAACGATGGCAGGAATGGCTGAAAGTTCAATGAGGGGAAAGCCGAGAGCAGCTGGCCGTGAAAGAGAAAGACAGGGCAATGCTGTATCACAGGAACATCCCACACACAGCTGCTGCCTGCTTCTCTCACCTCAGTCAGAGCATGTGAATACACTAGGAGGAGGCAGAAAGCGAAAGGACACCGAGAAACAAATGTAGGTAACCGGCATGTTCTCTGAACTCCATGTAAGCACGCACAGATGCTGCCACAATTTCAGATTTGTCTTTGTTTTTGCACAACACTGGTCACTATATTCTTCATTTCCGGTTAATACTTGTACAGCTGCTGTTATTGTGTATATATTTATTTATATTTAGATTTCTTCATACATTCTTATATAGTTCTATATTGTGTATTTTGTTGTACAGTTATTTTATTTTCAACTTTAATTTATATATTTATCTTTATCTTATTCTTCCCAGTTAAATTTACCCTTCATTCTAATTTGTGTTGTACAGTTATTTCATTTTTAACCTTAATTTATATTTTATTCCTTCCTAGTTAAATTTACCCTTTTTAATTTTTCATATTTATTTCCTATCTTATTCATAGCCTTTTCCTTTTTTGTTCTCTTTAGGTCACGAGCAGTTGTCCAAGCATTTCACTACATATCGTACTGTGTATGACTGTGTACGTGACAAATAAAATTTGAATTTGAATTTGAATTTGAAACACAATTCTAAAAGACAGTAATTATTTCACTGGAACATTTTTCTTAAATGTCTCACAGTTGATACATAAGTTTTTTGTTTTTTCACATCAGTGTGATTTCCCCCCCTGAAAAACCTGAATAAATTGCACAATAAAGTTTTGAGCAATAAACTTCTGTAAACTGATATAGCACAATTACACAAATGAAAATTCATGTGTGTGTGTCAGTTATTTTACAGTGCAGAAACACTGTCACAAATGCTGCAACAGACACAGTCTGTGTCCACTGACCTGCTGCAACTGACGAATCTCATCGTTGAGGTCGTCGACACGCCTCTGATCTTCCAGGCTGAGCTGAGACAGCAAATCTGTACCGAGCTCCGCCTTTAGCGACTCTCTGGTGGACTCCATGGCATGGAGGCTGGCCTCCAAACTCTGAAGGCTGCGTTGCTGGACAGAGAGAGAGAAAAAACGAAGGAACGTTAGACAGCAGTGGGCAACATTAAGACGATAATGGGGACAGGCTGAACCTGAGGCACAGACCAAGTTAAACATCAATAACAAAATCTGGTCATAGTGATCTTGAACACAGGGTTTTTATACAGGTTACAATACACTACAACAATGAGGTAATATTACCTTGGGCATGAAAGTCTTCTCTGACTGCTGCCTCTTCTCCTTCAGCATCTTCATTTCTGACAGAATACTGTCTCTGGATGCCTTAAACTTCCTCTGCTGTGTCTCGATCTGCTGCATCTGATTCATCAGTTGGTCAATCTCATTGTTGATACGTGGAGGTGGCAGTTAAGGAAGTATATGCCAATTTTTACTACAGACGAGCATTTTCAGTTTTTCTTAATAGCCACTCTTGAGCTAATCACAGTTACGTCATATTGCAGTGCCTATTATAAGGTCCCTGATGCGATGCATTGTTAAATCGTTATTACCATTTCCCCAAGCAAGTTAAGTGCTGGGACTGCAAGAAACCTGGATATGCAGCCCATGAAACCCATTCAAGCATTGAAACACTAGTGACTTACACAATAAATACAACTGTATGTCAACTCAGCTGAGCAAACATTACAAACCAACATAAAACATGCCAGACAATGAAAACACCTGCAAACTGCAATATTTACAAGAGTAAACACTACATTTCAAACCTCACAAACAATCTGATATAACTAGTTTGATGTGACCTGTCGCAATGCAACAATTAAATTACCCCCAGGTAAAAAAGTGTAACATACACTTAAAAATACACTTGTGACATACACTTTCCAAAATGATATTAATGTTTTCAGTGCTTTTGCTAGTCCCCAAGCTGAGAAAGAAACAAATTTTCCCTTATAGCAAAAGAAGAAAAAAGAAATGAGTTGGTGCAAGATTAATGAATGTCACAGAACAATGATACAATACATAGCACATAAACACCTGATTACCCTGTTAGTTTAAGTGTCATACTTTTCTTCTAATAGGTCTTGAACTAGAGATTAAAATCACCAGTTGTGCTTCTAATGCCACAGGAAGAAGGTTCCACGTTTAGAAGTCAGTTTTTGGTTTTGTTAATTTATTTGTTTTTGTTAGTCAACCAAACTACTTGAAACGGTTAAATAAAAAGGATAAGAAATGATTCAGCTTTAATTAAGCACTTTGGCACAGAATCCCTAAACAACAGAGACAGTTTTGTTGAAGCTGAAGCAGCAAACTGGAAGGGCACTCAGAGAGTTGATCTTCTGCCAAGGCCAAAGTCACATTCAGCTATTTTAAGTGACTTGGATCTAAAATTAAAGCATGTAAAGGGTTCTTCTTTTGCACATACACCACCTCTTCCCAAAGTTTCAAGAAATTCAGCCTGGTTAAATTTTCTGTAATCGTACTGACAAGACACACAAAAGACACTGATCAGATAATGAGTAAAGTCATGGGGCATGTTGTAGGCTATTTAGTGCTCCAATAATGTGATTGGGCTTTTAGGGAAGGAGGTGTCTCTAAAATCAAAGCAGAGGATTAAGAAGGGCTGCACATGCTCATCATTAAGTTAATTTAACAGACAGGCTTATTGATCTTCAAAGGACTGCAAAACTCCTGTGGGCCTCTGAGGTCTACCAGGACTCAATGAACACCAAGACCAATCAATGTAGTGATATAAAAAGGACTGAAGGAAAGTGGATTTTCCTGCCTGCTGACCAGAGAAGACTGAGAAAACAGATGTTCAAAGATAATCTGACAAATGTGAACAGATAATATCAGGCTGCAAACAGTTTTTTTCCATAGAAAAACAAGATAAATTAGCACAACCACATAAAATCAGGTACATTTAAAATTTCTGTTTCACATAAAAACTGTATGAAGTTTCACTGCAATGTAATGGAACAGTGAAGACGGCAACTAAAAGAAGGAAGGAAGGAAGGAATGGCTGGGAGCTCATGCTTATTGACAGGGCAGAGGTGGAGAGTGAAAAACAAGGTGTCTTAAATAATTAATTCATTCTCTGACTCACTCCTCCGGGGAGTGAAGTGAAGCACCATGTCATCGGCACAGATGCCCATTTCGCCTACTGACTCGTACATATACGTAATCACCAGGTGCGCACACACCAAGCAGCATACGCTTTACTGGCTGTGAGTGAGTGAGAAGCTACACACCATAACACAGGTGTGCAAACAGACATTTAATCATACTGGGCCGGAAGTGACCATATTCATAAATACATCGCACATGCAAACACAAATCCTCTGTGATCCACTTGTTTGGCCTTCATGAGCTGTCCAGCAGTGAGTCATGGCTCTGGCCGATATGACCCAACACACACTAATCCTTCTTGACCCGATTAAACTCTGCCACAGCGTCCCAGCTAGGCTCCAACTGGCCTTAAGGTAGCTACACAACCCAGACTGATTTAATACACAATTAAAACAAAGGTTCAGCCATGTGACATCACTGCATAATTGAATGAGGGTGGTGTAACTTTCAATAACATAGTTTTATACAGAAAACAGCTCCAATTTAAATTAAAATTTTAGTCCTAAGAGGGTGCAAAGTTTTCTGTTGTCAACACAAAGCAATGTTTACTTTAAAAGTCAATATGAAAACGATTTTAGAAAGGCTAGTTTTAACTGTACATCATGATTTAAACCTTTCAGGCAAACACAATCTCTATCCTGAAAAGGAAAGAAAATCTACTTGGCTCTAACAGATACCGATTATTAACTGTCTGTCTCCAGTGTTTATGAATTTCATAACATTTCAAAGTGGGAGATGTCTGTTTAGTCATTTTCAAATTCAGTCTTGAATCACATACTCCCTTTTCCCTCGGTATTCCAGTCAAACCCAGGCCATTTTTCTATTGTCAGTAAGTCTAAGCAGGGGGCCAAAACTCTGCCTCACTAATAACGCGATTCTTCAGTGAAGCTTTCAAGTTTGCTCATACTCTCAACGGACAGCAACACACAGCGCTCTAACATCAACATGATAAACAAACTCGCCACACGTTTTAATAGAAAGGATATGTTCAATGTTCCTGCGCAGGTTTTCATTGAGTTTGGCCTCCAGCTCACCCAGCTCCTCCTCAGCCTTCCTCATGTCTTTCTGAAGCTCCAGGCGAGACTTTCTGGTATCATAGTATCCTCCTGTCAGAGCTCCACGGTGGCTGACTTGGTCACCTAGTAAGTAACAAAACAATGATATGAATGTTCTCAACTGGAGTATTTTGCACTGAGAATTGTTGAAGCTGTATTGCATTTCACAGCAAAGCTTACCCTCCAGAGTAATACAGTCCATGGTGAAAGCTCTTGCCAACTGGGTGGAAACCTCCATGCTACGACAAATGAGGGTCTTCCCAAACACGTGCTTGAAGGCTTTGTCAAAGTTGGAACTGTAGCGGAGCTTGCTGATCATTGGGATGGCATCCTGATGGAGAAAAATGAAACAAACAAACAAAAAAAATCATTGGTAATAATGAAACTAATTTGTCAGTAGAAATCTTGATGAGAAAAATGGAATGAAGAGGACTGAACAAAGGGAAAGTTGAATGCAGTTTTTATGTTAACTGCCACTGTCAATTACTGTATACCACTATTTGCTAGTAGATTCAAAATTTAATACATGCAAAGCGCCCATTCATGTCAGGTACTTACGTTGGTTTCTGGGTATGCGGTGTCTCTGACGTCCAGCTTGCTCAGAGGTAGGAATGTGACTTCTCCAGGCAAGTTCATTTTGTTGAACTCCATGAGTATTTTAGTGCTCACTTCATCAGTCTCCACAATGTGGTAAAACAGCCTTAAAAAAAACAAAGAAACAAACAAAGACGAAAAAACAAAACAAACAAAAGTAATTTTTTACTATAAATCATAAATTGTTTATAAAATCTACAGCACCTGCTCTGTGAGTAAACATGAAAACTCCCATTTGATATTTAAAAATTTTAACAGGTTCTAAAGAGGAAGAATAAAGCAATAATAAAAAAGCCCAAGGCAGATGGTATACTGATACTACAAACGGGGGAGTAACTTCAGACTAAATGTTTTAAACTGACTGGGCTGATGGCTTCCCACGCAGCAACCTGCTCCTTTTACCCACCGGGCACATTTGTATAATCTTGCATAATAAAAGGACTTGGAGCCAGAAAGTGTTGTTTTCATTTCAGCCTACACAGACATTTGAATGAAAATACAAAAGCAAACCACACCTGGTCCCAGCTGTAACCTCCACGCAGGTGTAAAAAGCAGGCTCACATTCAAAGTTATTCATGACGATGCCATGATAACCATTGATGACATGCTGGTTGATGCCCTTTCGACGGAAATGCTCAAGGACTTTGTTGATGCTGTCAATACCGTTCAAGATGGCCTGGAGGAAAGATCTACATTCTCAGTATGCAAAATAACACACAAAAAAGCACAGAAAAATAAACTCATATTGTATGAGCCATGAAAAAAACCCCAGGTCTGTATTAACTCCATGGCGCAATCCTACACTGAAATATACACTGCGAATATAAAAATGTGAGATAGATATAGCCCATCAAAGGCTGGAGACGGATGAGTCAGCCGGGAGTAATGTAAGAAAAATAAATGTAGGACATTTGTCCATGAAGCTACACACAGCCTCCTTTCATCTGGGCAGACGTTATTCAGAAGTGATATTTGATTGATGCATATGCCTCGAAGAAATGACTGGATGAGGCAGAAAGGAGTGAGTCATATGTAAATTTAGCTAGCTATCATAAGGTGCCAGTAGCGACGCAGATGAATGATTCCATTTGATATATCTATTCTGACAACCGGCTGAGTCACAAAGTGAGTCGGTCGCTGTATTAAGGTGGGCTCGTTTAGAGAGCGAGGCCTCTTTTTCTTTTTTAAACTTGGGATTTGATTTATCTTCTCTTGCCCATTTCTTCGCTAACAGCTCTTCTGTATGTAAGTGCGTGTGTGAACTATAATGGCAGGTCTACCTGTGGCTTACAAGTGACATCCTGGGAAAGAGGAAGATAAATCCATGTACTGTGTGTGTGTGTTCAAGTAAAAGGATTCAATCCTCTGAAAAAAAACCCATCCACTTCTGTGCCCATACATGCATAGTCACACTTTCACTTGTATCCAGGTGGAAGCATTGGGGATCCTATAGTTGCATTATGCACGTCAATAATTTCGCAGTCATGTACAGTGACACAGACCTTGCCGGTGGCTGCTCTGAGGAGCTGCTGTTTTTTCTCCAGGTCCTCTCGCTTGGCTGCCAGAGCCTGCTGCTCTGCGTTCTCCTCACGCCACAGGTAGCTGGGCAGATACAGAGAGTCACACACTGTTACACTTATGTCACCAGAAGCACTAAAACGCAAGTGCAGTCATGACACTAAAACAAAAACAAAAAAAACCCTTCAAACTAAAACTCTCTTTTATAAAGGGTTACATCTTTTATCTCTGTATTCCTTCATCTTGGAAATAGATTATGAAACCAACACAGCTGCTGATTCATAGTTTGAATGTATTTAAAAATAAATATTCATTCACTTTCACATAATTTCAAGTCAAGCTGTTTTTAATTGCAAACTGTAACTATCATCCTCAAGTAAAAATATATCATCTCGATTCCCTGCCAAACCATCTCATTGTTTCGGTTTGAGTAAATTCATCATTTGTTCTCATTTTTAGATATGCTACTAATAGCTTGCAGCTGTCATTTTGCCTTCTCACCCGACAGACTGCGCAGCGGATCACAGTGATGGGTGCATAATTAAAAATCTGACATACACAAACTATTCGTGGAATCTGTTTTACATGCTGACAGTAATAAGGGTCTTGCTGAATTTAATAGAATTCAGTTTAAAAAAAAAAGATAGATCACAACCTCTTTTTATGCTTAAGGCAAATTATGCATTTTGAGTGTCATTCCTAATAATAGCTGGAGAGGCCTGAATGTGAATGCTGCCTTTGTCGTGCTTCAAGAAACATGGAACAATATTGCGCGTTTTCACTAAAAAGCCTCATGACACAATTCAACCACCCTGAAGGACCTTTTAAAGGCAAGGAAACTGTGGCAGCAGAAGCCTGAGGTATCATCCTCTGTGTTACATAAACACACCTCATTGTTTAAGTGGACTGAGAAGGCCTGGTGACATTCACAGGAGACAATACACTGGCATCTATCTAAAGGTTGCCAAGCGGAAACAGCATACTGGCTAAAAGAAAGGCTAAACAACAACCTTTCAACTCAATTCAACATGCAGGTCTGACTTATGTAAAGCTTCATTTTATCATGAGATGTCAAACTAATCAAAACTGCACACTAAAAAAAAAGTTTAAAATATGACTGAATTTTATACATTTACATCTTAAAGATGTGAGGTCAGAGAGAAGATTAAAAACAAAGACGAGGTCCTTACTTTCTTTCGCTCTGCAGTTCATCTTTCTTGTTCTTCACTTCATAATATTTTTTGTCCAGCTCCTCCACACGGGTCTTGACCTCATTCAGATCTTGATCGAGTTTCTAAAGATACAAGTTTGAAGTGAGACACATTAACCTGCCAGGATGTCAGATCAAAACAGCAGAAATGTTTTTCTAAACGACATATATCACACCACTAATCCGAAATAAATAAATGCAAAATTATTTATTTTAAATCTGTGTAAAGTTAAGGAGCCAAATGAAAGTCTATGCCTTGTTGACTGTTTTTTTTTTTTTTTTTTCACTTTTTTGTTGTGGATTTTGCACCAAATGTTCACAAGTCATGTAATGAAAAGCTTAGTCTCAAACTGTTAACTTCATAATAAAGATTTGTTTCCCCCTTTCAAAATTTCCCACCAGTCCATCCCCTAGAAACATTTTTTTTACCACTTCTTCAAGCTGTATGCACAAGACTGCAAAATACCAAAATAAAAGGGAAAAATAAGTATAGGTTAAAATGTTCCAGTAAAAACAGTGTCAGAAAAAAAGAATAGCTAGTTATTTCAACTAGAGCAACAAAAGACAGGAAAGCAAAACTCAGTGTGCAATTCTTTTTCATGGAAAAGGAGGTCTGAAACATTTTGAATTATCTTACGTTATACTGCTCGAGGTTCTTCTCCTTGTTTGCTTCTGTGTCCTCCAGGTCTTTGTGGATGGCAGCAATCTGCCTCTTTTTGTCATTGATAGCCTGGTCCAGAGACTTCAACTCCTTTTTGATCCACTTGTCCCTTTCTTCCTTAGAGGTGAACTGACTGCCACGACCCTGCTTAGCATACAAGTCTGTCCTCTCTTGTGTAGCTTGAGCTAATCTGCAAGACAACAAAGGGGGATGATAGATTTATAAACTGAACCGATAATTTTCTTTGGCTCTCCTTCCTTCCTGTATTCAAATGTTTGTATAACACATGCAATAAAATAATTTTACAACGGAATTCGCAAATATCTCATGTGAAGACACCTTTAATCTCTCACTATCAAATTATATTTAACTCAGGTTGACTGACTCATTGAATCACGCCCGGTCACCGCCTGCTCGGGGAATGATAACTGAGAATGAGTCATCCCTACCTGGAGATGCCCCGCTCCTCCTTTTCCTTGACCATGTTGAACTTGGGTTCAGTCTCCTGCAGCTCTTTTTGTTTCTCCTCAATTTTCTCCAGGAGCTTCTGACGCTCCTTCAACAAGCGTTTCTGGAAGATCAAGAGCAGATTATTAATCCAACAAATCTGACAAATGAAAGGTTAAGAAAAGAAGAGTTACATGTGAGGAAAAGTGTTGAAGAATAAACAATCCTCATGACAATTATGAAAAATGTATACTTATATTTTTAGGGCTGTCAAAGTTAACAGGATAATAACGCATTAATGCTTATTCCTTTTAACACCTCTATTTTCTTTCGATTAACACATGCATGCTTGGGCTGTGACCTGTGGCCCACCATCCTTAGATTGGGGTGTCTGGAAGTGAAGCATCAGAACATTGTGAATGATAAGCAGAAATGGATGAAGAAAAGGGTCGTTTGAATAACAAGTTTAGCTTTAATGCTCTGCCAGACGGTTCCCTTGAGAAGAACAAAATTATTTGTACAATCGATGTGAATCGAGTTAACACCGTAGTACGTGAAGTCTTAAATACTGCTTCCTGGCCAAAAACACCACTGATAATGTAATAAAATATATACATTTTTAAAAATCTGCAATTAACAGAGTTAACTATGGACAATCACGTGATTGATCGCAATTAAATATTTTAATAGACCGACAGCCCTAACACATTTACAACAGATTTATATAAAAGGTATCTACTGGAAGAGAATCCTATAAAAAGAGCATTAATATTCAGTAAACCAAAATGTGCTAGTATTAATAGAAAATGTAACTGACAACTGATTTGGACAAATTCCTTTGTGAGACGGCTGTGCTCACTTTTTTCCCCCCCGTGGTTTGATCAGCCACCTCAAAGCTGATCAAACCAGGATCCCCTGTAGCTAGAGAGGCTTTTCATTTTGCTCCAATAACTTTTGGCTGGTGTTGTGCCAGCCGCAGCCAGGTGGGCTTAATCCAACCACTAGCCAGCATGCTGCCTGGGACCCACCATGAACCATAAAAACTGAGCCAATAGAGCTGTTATGTATAATTATCGTCTTCATACTCACATGTGCACACAAACACCAAGCCATATGGAGAGTGATGCATGCCAATTCTGTACACGAAACCTCATGCCAGGGATGATGTATAGTGGAGCTGTAAGCAGAGTCTGATACGCAACCTGGTGCTTACTCCGTTTTGCTTCTCATCCCATCCCACAAGCCAACTGCACATTTTTTTGCACTGGTTGACCTGTTTTAATATTACTCATGATATTAGATATTATACAGATACTGGATGCATGATCACATACATTAAAATATAGTTATATTAAACTGACAAGTAACAGCTGCATCCATTAAATGAAATAAATACCTTTAAAACACCTTAACCAAAACCACATATTATTAGTTTTGTAAGAATGAAGCACTTGAATATTTGGATCAGTGCCTTTTGGTTTACTGATTAAGTTTTATGCTGTTTTCTTTTGGACATTCTCGGAATAATATCCCACCATACTAAATAAAATAAGTCATGATTTGGGGATTTCTGGTTTTATAAACAGACTGAAAAATTGACAGACACCCTTGCCAAAATTCTTGAAAAATAAAGCAACCTTGGACAAGTAATAATAATAATAATAATAATAATAATAATAATAATAATAATAACAACAACAACGGATTGGATTTATATAGCGCTTTTCGAGACCCTCAAAGCGCTTTACAATTCCACTATTCATTCACTCTCACATTCACACACTGGTGGAGGTAAGCTACAGTTGTAGCCACAGCTGCCCTGGAACAGACTGACAGAAGCGAGGCTGCCATATCGCACCATCGGCCCCTCTGGCCAACACCAGAGGGGCTGGAAAGTACCCACATTTCCGGCTATAACAGGGGTGAGTGGAGTGGATTAAAAGAGAAAAAACTGCCAGCCTTTTCTTTATACAGAGATGGTAAAGGGAAAGAGGCAGGGGGAGTGTGGTTGGTGCATCATCACGTGTTTAGAGTGACGCAGATGGGAGGCTTCCGTACCCTCTGTTCACTGTTGCCTGCCAGCTCGTCCTGCAGGTCCTTGGCCTTCAACTCGAGTTTGGTCCTCTGCTTGATCTGCTCCTGGCGCTCTGCCGACAGCTGCTCTCTCTCCTCCTTCATGGCAGAGATCTTAGACTTCAGCTCTCGCACAACACGCTCCGTTTCCTACACAAAGAGAGCCAAAATAAAGAATCATTGTATGAGGGGAAAACAAAACAAAACAAAACAAAAAAAACCACAACAACCTACTTCCTTTACAGCGACTAAATGATGCGTCATTTATTTAACAAGGTCACAAAGATGAGCTGATGACATTAACCATCTAGAAATGCGTGATATATTTAGATAAGCAATGATATATTAGAGGAAAAAAAAAAAAGAGGTCAACAAACATTAGATGTGAAAATAACACACAAAAGTAACATTTAATTGCATTTTTTTGTGGTTATGGTACCTGAAATGTTGCACTGAACAAAATCAAACAATATTAACAAATGACTTTGTTACTAAAACACAAAAATGTCAAAGTAGATCAATTACCAGAGCACAAACACATCATTCACGGTCATTTACAAAATACTGTAACACCATCTTAAATATTATTCTGTGATGAGATTTCACTGAAGCCAAGCAATGGTTGTTGGGGTTTTTTGTTTCTTTACCTCCACTTTGTCTCTGGCATCTTGCTGAGCATCACGCAGTTGTCTGGACTTGTCTCCACAGGTTTCTCTCTTGGTGGACAACTATTAAAAGAGCCAAACAAAGTACAAAAGTCTTGTTACTGAGGCAGTAAAGTCTACTTGATACTGGCATTTGTTCACATTTAATTAAGTTTATAATGATGTCTAGGACAATAGAATTCGTGTTTTACTGCATAAATAAAGCAACTGGGTTGCAACATGGGTTGCGTTACATTCTTACGCCTGCATCAAAATACAGAGAAGTCTATGTTTTGTGTTTTTTTTCTGCATGTGTACTTCAACGTTTTTCACAACTTTATTACCTCATCCAGCTTGGCACGGGTTTCATTCAGCTCCTGGTTGTAGATTGTGTACTCCAAAGCTCTTCTCATTTTGTCCCACTTCTGGTACTGAGCCAGTTCTTCCTTTTCATCTTCCAAGGTGTGCAGACGCTCCTCGATGTATTTCAGCAGTTCATTGATCTTCTCTCGCTTCCCCTCTGAGGAAAACACACAGTGGATTGTTTTCAGGTTTTTCTCTTTGTAACTCCTTCACCAAAGGTATACAAAATTAAGCAGTACTTCTGTTATAGAAACAATTTAATGCCACGGGTTACAGTCATGCACAACGGTGACTGTGATGGAAATCCGACAGTACTGCTATAAGACAGTGGAAATGGAGTACGTTTTTCTATACATTTAAGTGCTTTGACGACCACACAAACAATGAAACTAAAATGCTGCAGGAAGGAAAGCCCTGGAATGGATCTGAACCAGGAACATTCTTGCTGTGAGGCGACAGTACATGTGACACAAATTACAAATCCTGCCTAAGGCTAATGAAACATGGTACATATAGATATACATTATAAAGCCTTTTCAAAACAATCTAGCTGATGTCATGTAATAACAAAACTGTTCACAGACAATTAAAAACATTAATGAATTTAAATCTACCAATCAACGGTTGTACAAAATGAAAGGTATTCAAAAGCGTTTACCTGTCTCCTTCATGAGGGAAATACTCTCCTCTTTGCGTTCATCATACACTCGTGTCCCTGCCACCTCTCTCAGCAGCTTTAGACGCTGTGAGTCAGGGGCTGTGGCCATTTGGTTGATCTACATAAAACAGTAACATAAGGTAAATTTTCCAAATATCTGGTGTACCTCTGAGATATTCCTATCAGAAAACAAATGATAATAATTATAATTAATTAATGATTTTTTTTTTTAATTAACATCAATTATTTAGTCTACTAATACTCTTAGTTTTTGGAAAACAGACTAAGGTAAATAAATAGTGAGGACAACACTGTTTTACTGTCTGTTCGACTAGAACTACCCACCCAATGACCACTGCTTGAAGAATGAAATTCATTTCACATCACCAAAAACTACTGTGCATTAAATTAGGCTTGGCACTGCACTTGTCTCTCACCTTTCCCTGCTTGACAATGTAGTAGGGGTTACTCCGAGAGAAGCCAGCACTCTCCAAAAGGTTCATGACATCATTCTTACTGCAACAAGAAGAGTGCATAGAATAGATGGAATCGCACATGTAGTATTGGCCTTTGGCAAATTTAACATGGACAGCTGATCCCTCGCAATACTTACGTCACCATCTTCTTGTCTAAAAAGTACTGGTCCTTCTTTGCTCCAATGACACGACGAAGGGAGACTTCCTCTTTGTCAATCTAGAAAGAGATGCATTTATCACTGGGCAAGCTGAGGGTCACACAGAGGACGATAATTGGCAGGTTATGCCACAGTATCACCAGGCTGCAACATTTCACAGACATCCGGCCTTCATCATCAGAATAAGAAGGACTGTGTGTACTGAAGGCAACGCAGTGCAATCAGTGGTCTTCATAACAGTCATCACCAGGAGAGACTTCAATATTCAATATGAAATGAACAACTTAAATTGGAATAAGGATGTTCACCATTTTAATACCCAAGATTAAGAGTCTTGTTACAAAAGAAAGCATAAAAGGGTTGATGTTGCTGATTTTTTGGATTTTAGTTTATTGTGTTTTCCTTTTTTTTATTTTGAGGTTTACTTTGATACAAACCAATGTAAACAATAATGCAAATTTAATTGTGAAACAAATATCAGCACTGAAAAGAGACTATATGATCATACACGTTTAGCCACAAGCTGCTCAGTGACCATTTATTTAACACATACACACACATTCCTTGAGAGGCCTATGGAATTTTTTAAATAATATCACAATGGAATCAAGCTGAAAATACAGTAATAGAATAAATTTGAAATGTTTGCCATTCCTACCGGCAGTCGGTTGTCAGAGTTGTCAAATATAATCTCCACAAAAGCCGAAATGACACGTGGACCAGTTCCCTCCTACAGTGACAGGGAGAGAGAGATTTTTACACAACGAGGTTTTGGCATCTACCAAAGAGGTTTTAGTCAAAGCTAAAGCAAAATCACTCACACTGTGATAAAAGTTAATTAAAAAAACAAAACAAAAAACATTTTTGCCAATTGGCACAGGTAGAAAAATGCAAAGATTTTGATTGAGAGTAATCTGTTATTTAGCAAGCATTCTTGCATTCATAGCTTCCCACTAAAGGCTCATGTTCCCAGTACATTTTCCTGTACTTACATGGAGCAGGGCCAAGCGTTGTTCAGGTCGCAGGTGGCTGAATTCATCACTGAGCACAAACTGGATGGCTAAAAAAAAGAGAACGGGAGTTAAAGTCTTAGAAGTCTAAATGTTTGAATTCTATATTGCAGCAAGTTTTGAGGCTTCATACCATAGAAAAAGTTACTTTTTCCTGATCCATTCCTCCCAACTGTAAGACGAAGGGAAAAATAAACACAAAATGAGGATATGGTGACATACAGTACATAAAGTATCCGAAAAACCTGATTAGCAACTCAGGTGCAATACAAAATAATTATGGAAAGATGTGGATGAACACATACCGATGACATTGTGCTTTGGGCTAAAAGGGTCTACCACAGTTTGGTCCCTGTAACTTCGGAACCCCTGAATGATCACCTGCACAGGGAACCAGAGACCACCGTGAACACACCGACAACAACATCAGCTGTTTCAGTGCAATATTTTAACCACATGCTACAGTTAAACATGGTCAAAGAGCTCCTGGGTCTATGAATATTTGTAAACATAAGGTGTGTAAACTGTTTATGCTGAATAGCACCATCACAGATAAAACGAGGCAACAGGGCCTTGGCTGATGGTCACTCTGATGGTCTACCGCTACTTTCATTCAGGACATTTTTGAAGGTTTGAAATCAACAATGCCGAGTTAGCCGACAACTATACAATAAACTCTCGTATTCTGCATCATATGCAACATTAAACGTTATAACAACAATGAAAAGAAGCATACAAATCGGAAAACCTGAGCCTGGCCTAGTTGCGTTAGCTTAGCATCTCGAGAGGGGACAGGCAATTCACTTCTACACTAATTCAAATAGCGCTAGCTAACGTTAGCTAGATAGCTACACAACGTTTGCCGTTTATGGAGTGCCTGTACACAGTTTTGCAATCCAATCAACGTTATACTTTGAGTGAAGCCTCGATAGCTATATATTTATCATTCAGTGGAAAAACGTTAAGCTGGCCTAAATCTTGTTATTAGACCAGTAACAGTCGGCAACACGCATCAGTCTGGTCTCGTTAGCTTACCTGTTTAATATACATGGCTGCTTATCCAGGGCGTCCCCTCTGCAAATTTGGAGATGAAACACTCCCTGCGCCAAGCTGGAGAAACCACAACTATAATAATCCAAACTTAACAATCAAACTGTTGCATTAAAAATCATAAAATACTGTAAGGCAGGAAAGAATAACATGGAAAATGGCGGCGGGGGCGGGATAGAATGGATGATACCATTTTGTGAAACTGGGTTGTAGGGATATACTTGCACTATATTCCTACATGTGGGGAAGCTAAATAATTCATATGAAAGGTAAAAATTCAAATATAACAATAATATAATGTGTATCTACGGTTGGGTTACGTTTGTGACATAACATTAGGTCTTTTATTATTGCTGTTTATTCGCCTTTCTTTTTGTTTAGTTGGTACAGTCTAGCAGTCTGCGCTCTGGGCGCCAAAATTGTTTTGATGAGCAGCATTGGGAAATATAAGACTAAAAGCGGTAAAAAAAAAAAAAAAAAAAAAATCATCATAATGACTGTGGTAATAATGATCAACATTGTTGTATTAATGATTATCAAAATTATTTATAGTGTCTTTAAATAACAGTGCAGACAGTTTTCTACCAGGAATTTTGACTGTAATTATTTTCTAGTAGTTGATGTCTCAAAATTCTGATTAAAATTGGTTTAAGTTTTCTATGAAAGCGACAAGTTTCATCGCTTTCATAGATTATGCATAAAAAATACGGCTGTGTGGAAGGCGACTATAGGTACGAAATACATGCAAGGCTTCTGATCTAAATATACCTCTAGTCACAAGGGCCAGCTCTAAGCCACTGTAGGTGTCACTATTGCCTCTACTGCTGCATTTATGCCTGTCTAGACAGGATTTATTATCTAAACCCATAAATATTGGTCATTCCTTTGTCTTGTTTTTATGAACATGTTTATGTTGGCTTGAATGAAAAAGGGCATTTGCCACATGCACAATAAAAGATTACACGGCAACAATGTTTTTTGCAGTGAAAACATTTATTAAACACATATTTGTATCCACATTATTGAAAAAACGGACCATCATTTTCAAATAAATTAGGTTTAAATGCCTGACCATGTTTGTGAGTAGGCAAATGAATCACAATATCAACCTAAGGCATGTATATTGCAGTTTATCACTGTGCTGTGTTGTTTCATCGCTGCAGTTCAGAAGACAGGAAAAAAGCATCAGTGTCTGTAGCCCATGGATTTCATAGGCTTCAAGTCCTATTATGAATACAGTTGTCTTTGACTCTTCTTTGTGTCTGTGGCTGATCTCCAGTCTATCTGCTCTGCCGGAGGCACACAGAGAGAGCGTTGATTTTTATATTTTCAAGTAAGACTACAAGCAGTCACAGTTTATTTTAAGGCAGTGCAGTTATTGGGCTCAGTTTGAACTGGTGGTGGACTGGGGACTGCAGGCAAGAGGTAGGGAGGGTGAACACAGACGGCTCAAAGTTTTTGGTGTTGAAGGTAGTGGCAAAGTCATTGGCAAAAAAGGAAGCGGACTCCGAGACACAGGGCGTGGCCGGTTCAGGTGTGGCAGCATGAACCGGTGCATTGGACAGCACCTCGGACTCAAACTGAAGCAGCTGACCCATGAAACTGAAGTTTGGTGAGATGACTGCCCGGCGCTGCTTGATGATGTCGAAGGCTGCATCAAGCCGCAGCTGCTGGGTCCTCATGATGTAGGCCATGCAGAT